>NC_041395.2:40402096-40702096 GCF_900747795.2 Erpetoichthys calabaricus
ATTACATTGATAATACAAAGGCAGAGTGTAAAGCGTGCAAGGTTAAAATCTCATATCGAACAAGCTCTACAAATAATCTGCACCGGCACATGAGAACTGTACATCCATCAGTGCAGTTCAAAGAAAAATGAAAAGCAAGTGAACCTGCTACTAATGAAAGTGACAGTTTGTCTACTGCAACTGTTGAAAGTGCCAGTTCGTCAATGTCTACACCGTCATCCAGACCTACACCTAGACCTACAACCCAGAGCTCTATGAGACAGTTTGTGCAAAAAGCCATAACTCCAGTTAAACAGAACACAATTGATGAGGAATTGGCTAAAATGATTGCACATGATTTCCAACCATTTTCAATCGTGGAAGACAAAGGATTCAGGACCTTTACTCATGCTCTCAATCCATTTTATGTAATTCCAAGCAGGAAAACTCTCTCCCACAAAATTATCCCAAACCTATATGACAGAAAACGTGCTTCACTGCAAGAGAGAGTTAAAAAAGCCCCAGGAGTTTGCCTGACAACTGACTGTTGGACATCCCGCGCCACCACATCCAACATGTCAGTTACTTGCCACTTTATTGAAAATTACAAAATGGTGACCTGTCTTCTGGATTGTTTTGAGTTCAGTGACAGACATACTTCTAATAACTTAGCAGAGGAGCTGCTCAAAGTGGCAAAAGAGTGGGATGTGGAAAACAAAGTGGTTTGCTGTGTCAGTGACAATGCATCTAACATAATTAAAGCAATTAAAATCCTGAAATGGACCCACCACCCATGTCTTGCACACACAATTAACCTGTTTGTGAGAGATGCTCTGAAGGTGATGAAACCCACTGTGGACAAAGTGAAGGCAATAGTGGAATTCTTCCACAGGAGCACAACAGCCACAGAGAAGCTCAAATCTACCCAACGACAGATGGGCATGCCTGAACTCAAGCTCAAACAGGAGTGCATTACAAGGTGGAACTCAACCTTTCATATGCTAAAACGGATTCTGGAGTCCAAGGATGCAGTCATCTCTACCCTGGCTGTTATCAGTGCACCAGTTGATCCTCTGAGCCAAGAGGAATGGGAGGTGCTGCAGGAGACATGCATGGTTCTGGAGCCATTTGAGCAGGTCACTGTGGAGATCAGTGCAGACAGGTACAGTGTACAAATGCTACTACATTATTATTATTGTTATTAATATCATTATTATTCAATTATTATTATCATTTTTATTAGTTGTTGTTGCATTATTGGTATGAAAAGTAGATTAGACATGAATGGGAATAATATATACTGCTAAATAAAACAAAGCATAATTTTAACAGTTATTCTTTACTCATTTTCAGCTATGTTACAGCATCCAAAATGCTGATCCTGTGCAAGGGTCTGCAGAGAGTAACAACTGAGCACCAGACCAGAGTAACCACAGGGAAAGTGGCAGAGTTAGTGGCTGCTCTCTGTGCATCCATGGACAGAAAGTTTCACAGAATAGAATACAACAGTATTCTTTCAGAAACCACCATGCTTGACCCAAGATTCAAAAGGTTGGCCTTTAATGAAAACAGAGCGGCTGATGAAGCTCTTCAGAGAATAAGTGCAGCAGCAAAATACTTCCAGCCAGCTCCAATGCCAGTGGGCCAAGAGGGAGAAAAGGGAACAGAGGATGAACAAGAGGAGCCACAAGCATCTGCTGTTTGGAGGTTCTTTGAAGAACGAGCAACTGGTCCTGGAGACACTCAGAAAAGAAGGAATCCCTCAGCAGATGCAATACCGGAAGTGAGATCGTATCTTGAGAAGCCTCTTTTCCAAAGAAGCGCAGACCTGCTGAGCTGGTGGGAGACCAAGGCTTCAGTTTACCCACGTCTTACGCATGTAATGGCACAGAGACTGTGCATTGTAGCAACATCAGTCCCCTCAGAGAGAATCTTCTCCAAAACCGGGCAGATAATAACAGACAGAAGAAACAGTATCAACCCCTCAAAGCTGAGGCACTTGGTTTTTCTTAATGCCAACCTTCTTTAAAGACTAGCTAAAACTGTTTCCTGGATGCTACTTTTTTGTTTTACACATTATTTATATTTTGTTTTGTGATTCTCTAAGCTTATGTTGTTTCACTGTAAATAATTAAAAATATTGGATCTTTCTCAAATTGAGATGGTTTGTTTTTGTACCTTAAAATTTATTATTCTGCACCATGTTATAAGACATATAAATAATACACATTTCACATAATGTATGTTTTGTACGTTAGTAATTCATTTCACTTATAATTTTACATTATTTTTGGTAATAAATTAATTTTAGCACCAAAAAAATCTGAAGAGCCACTTGGGAGCTGAAAGAGCCGGCTCTTTTAAGTGAGCTGAGCCATAAGAGCCGGCTCTCTTAAAAGAGCCGGAATTCCCATCACTACTGGCTGGGATTGGCTCCAGCAGACCCCATGACCCTGTGTTAGGATATAGCGGGTTAGACACTGACTGACTTTTTGATAGTGTAAAGAGATGGAAGATACACACTGATACAGGTACATTGATTATGTCATTTAGTAAACACCGGGACTCTTCATGTTAACCTGTCTACAGTAACATTAGTTTTACCAACTCCATGTTTGCAGGTGTTCCAGTTATTAAGACCAAGTTTTCTTTTGTGAACTAAAGGCCTCTATGCGGTGGTTCATATATTTGAAAGTGGTAATGTAGTTCATGCACAATTTTGCGGTTTAACTGCTTAATTTTGGTTCACTGTTATTGGTAAATTCCTGCTTATTAAAAAAATAAATGAAAGAACATGTGGGTGTCCATGTACTTTCCAGTTGGTACATATTTCCATGGGATTGGAGATTAAAGTAATGTGATAACTATTTCCAGGAAGTAATGAATAAAGTGTTATTGTTACAATTTAAGAGAAGTAATTAGTAATTTATAACAACTTTTTTGAGTAACAACCCCAACTCTGCTTCCAAGCCAGTTTGATTTTATGAATGTCATTCTGTTAGCTTTAACTCCAAAGCACCAAATCTCCTTAGCATCAGGTGGCACATTAAACAGCTACTAGCCTACCAGACCCACCTTCCCTTCCTTGGTTCAGGGACACCACTCCCACCTCTGCCTCTTTTTGTGTCATGGGAAGCATCCATAACTGCCAAATACGTCATCTCTTGTTAATTACCACTCTGTCACAGGTCTTCCATGTACACCCAAAGCCCACCCTTTGCCCACCCTGCCTCCCGCATTCACACAATAGCAGGGGCTCACTCGGGAAGTTCATTTTAGGCAGTGTTTCCAGGAGAAATCCTGTCGCTTTCCTTTACTTTGTTGGTTTAAGGATTTCTTTTTTTGACATATAATGCAACCTTCCTGAGAAGAAAAGGCATCTTTCATCATCCTGCCAAAGTCCTGAAAGGTCTGGTTTCTCAGGGCTTGGCGGGGAAAGGTGGGAATCAGACCACACTAATATTCAATTGTTGATATGACCTTTGAACGGTGGATACCACAATAATGCTGATGCTGGAAAAGTGAACAATAAGAAGTGCAAGATTTCATATAAATATTGGCCATTAGGTGACTCAATTGACTGGTCTTGCCAGTATGGACCTTGCAAAGTTAATATTAAGGCTTGAGCAAGTTGACTACTTCATACACAGTAAGTAGGACTGAAGTGACCCAGATGGCATGTATAAGATGAGCAAGTTCGACAAATTCACAATGACCTGTAAAAATCAGTAACTAGCATGGACTGCCTGAGAGGAGTAGGGAGGACTGAAACATGGTGACTACCTTATACCTTATTGGGTGTGACCTGTGGCGACTGTTTCAGAAAGCACGGTAGGCCAATATTCAGTGCCCACCGCACATTAGAAATCATGTAGGGTCCAGATATAACATGAGCAGGTGATGGAGGGCAGCTTGTAAGTAAGTGAGTGGTGTGTTCCATATAGGCCGCCTTTATAAGTAGACTGGACTGACTGACTGATAAAGGACACTTCATAATTAACTGGGTGATGTGACTGTTGTTGCACAGTATACTGGTACTAAAAAAGTACCCAACTAACAAATTTTTAAATGGCACTATGCTACCATTGTGCTTAAGTCGATACCTGAATTTAATCTGGTAGTGCACAGGCACAACAATTCCAGGCAATATCTGCATATCAGCATGCTTTCAATTCCAAGGAGAAAAACTGGATTAAAAAACCATCATCCTAGGACAGACCCTGGCAAAACTGGGTAATAGTTTGACAGTTGGGTTACCTCTGACAGTAGACAAGTGGAGTGTGGTGGAGCTGGATGGTGCACATGTGTGTGAGATGGGGGAATGAAGCAACTGGGTGACAGGGGAGGGAATTGGGGGAGGTTTTGAGGAGTTATCTGTTATTTTCTTTGGTATCATTTTGGTGTTGAGGTGTAGCATTGAATCACTGCTAAAATTTTCACTTTGGTATCGATACCATCTTTCATACTTCAGAACTAGTATCAAAACTGTACGGAAGCAAATAATGGATAACCCCTCCCCTTTCACCACAGCTGCTTCATTTATCCATCCCGCCTCCCTGCCATGCCACATTTTGCATATCATTAAATGAAGCCCCCTTTGAGTCTCCATGGTATTTATATAAATATGTACATCTGAAGAGTGGTTGGGTGGGGGGGTCCCATGGAGTTCTGCTTATAAACAAGAGTGAGGAGCTGGAAATTGTTTACAGTTATGCCTTACAATTACATTTTTTTGTCTGTGATTACTGTATATTTTAAGTTTATTGCACTGAATAAAAAGCAAAATGATGGATCACTGCACAAACATATCACATGTGTGTGGCTGGCTTATGAGACAAAGATGCGTAGTGTCCCCTTGAAAAAGTGTGTAGTTCAGCTTTTCTTTAGTGAATTATAACTTTTTACCAAATTTAACTTATTATAAAAATGTGTGTGTATGTTTATGGTAGTAAACTACAAAAATTATTATTATTACAGATACAAAAGAAATCCAACAAAACACTAAGCAGAAAATGATAAACATGACACAGTCCAGTTTTTCAAATGGTGGTGGTGTAGTTATGAAATTAAACCCCCTGAAACATTCTCCGGAAAGTTATGTAAAAGTTTCATCCTATGTAAGTGAAGATTTGTAGACGTTTGGCGTGTTTCCCAGAGGAAGACTTCCAAACCCAGACCAAATCACACAAATGGGCTCAGGACAAGAGCTTAAATCCAAAGAAAACTGTAATCTGATGGATGTAATTGTAATTTAACTGTACAGTGAAGCATTGAGATAAAATGACACTACAGATTTTGATCTTACTGACACCTTATGGCTTTTAAAACTAGTGCCCTTGTCTTGTTCCATTGAGTAGCCCTCCTGGAAATGATGCAGTACCCATGGGGTTGCTGGGATTTGCAGTCGATTCAAGTAGCACTGCTCCAGCAATGTCTGTGGTTTTAGGTTACAAAACTTGCAAAATAATTTCCATTTAATTTGATGACAAACCTCTGAACAGGTGCATTTCCAAATCGTAAACCCGTATTTACTTCTGGTACCAGAATTAACATAATGCCGGTACCTTACCATTTTAAAATGAAGGTTTTTAAGGTACTTTTACAGTACTAATATACCACACAACCATACTGAGGAGAGAAATCTGGTATTGGAAACCCAAGTCAAAATTTTAGTATAAATCCAACACTGGGTGTGGCCTACTGTATTTGTACCACAAGTTAGAAGCAGGAAAGGCAGACTGAGGAGGACTACCTCATACTCAAATAAGCTGTGTATCCAACTAAAATTTTAATATTCCAGGATTATGCTAAATTTTGTACCAGAAGTTAAAGTTAATTGGGTTCCTTACAGGCACCTCATTCTCTGAACTCTAAGGGGGGTACCAACACAGGAATTAAGTCAAATAAAGATTTAACCTAAAACTAAAATCCATAAAATAATGAAAAAGAGACATCATGTACATGAAAAACACCTCATTAACAGAGTGCTCGCTAAATGGAGTGAACCTGTATGCATACATAAGTGATAGGGCAAAAAAGCCTCAGATGAGCAGTCCTTGAGTACACAAATCATGGTTTAACTGGTAGATGTTTGCTGGATCATCTTATTCAGTGTCTTTTAAAAATTCAGTCTTGGTTGAGGGCCTTGAGCAATTAGGTTCCATTAGCCATGTCAAGTAGGTCACACTTTTTTTCCCAGGTGACCATAAGTCAAAAACAAAAATCAGAAAGAGGACTACACCTCCTATTATTTCTTATTTCATTGACTGAAAATCCTTATGAGTTCTAATGTTAACACATCAGAGCTAAACTCACATTGGCTCTCGTTTACTCAGTCCAGTGTGACCCTGTTAACAGCTGGCTGAAGCTTCCCTTCTCAGAGTTTACTGAGAAAACCCTCCAGGAATTGCTGCTGCTTCTGATGTTTTTATGTATTTTTTTCTGAATGGGCTGCCTCAACAGGAAGCAGGTGTGGAGAGTGAAAAGCAGAACAATCAAAAGCAGCTGGCACAAAGCTGATGAGTTGCAAAGAAGTGTTTTACAGGATTGCCTCCCCTCCTCTTATCCAGATCAAGAAAGCAAGCATCCGTGCCTTTGATCACTGTTAGGTTTGCCTGAAAAATGCCATCATTGAGGGCAATGGTGTGTGGCTGCCTCTGGGACTTCATAGATTGACATAGATTTCAGTTACTCATAATACCTGTGCAGTGTGCCATTTTCAGCTAATAAACCAGGCAGTATGTGACCAAGGATAAGCTTTACTGTACCTTGAAAAAGCTTGGAGCCAACAAAATTATGCCATTGCCTGCTGCGAACTCTAGAGTGTGCCCTTTAATTGACAGGCAGACCTGCCCATGATCCTGTCCTGGATTTAGTGGGTTTAAAAATGGATGAATACGTGTATGCCTTGAAGTCTGATCACTTTGGAAGCAGAGTTCTTTCTGACATTCAATTTTTTTTTAACTTGATGCCCAAACTTTAATTGAGCAGGAGGAGCACAAGTGAGATGTATGGGTGTTGCCCGTAGCTGTTGAGTCCTAGCAGTAGTTACTTCCGTCTTCATAGTTGTTTTCACAGGATGAAGTAAGGATCAATAGTAAAGCCACTTTAGTCATAATCCACAAGAAATATTTCAGATCAACTACAGTGGACTGATGACTGTGAAAAGCACACCAGGCAGAAAGGTTTTATTTAATTACACATCTGGCAAAGATAATCATAAAAGCAGCTGTATACCCTATGTATTTAGGACGTTTGGCTTTTTTTTTTTAGCTTTCTCTAAGCGTCAGGGCCCTGGACTTTAGACCTGTGGTTCAAATAAACTTGGCCAAGCTCATTGAAGAAACAGAATAACACAATTTATTGCTAAACACAAAGAGGTCTGTCCAGATGGAGGTAGTTAAAAGGGTAAAAAATGTTGTTAATATAAATAAATGTTGTAATTGTTAATATATATGACTGCTCAAACCAGAATGTGCCAGTGAGGCCACATCTGTTTGCATAATTGAAGCTGTACAGCCAAGTACACTATATTGCCAACAGTATTGGGACATCCCTCCAAATCATTGAATTCAGGTGTTCCAATTACTTCCATGGGCACAGGTGTATAACATCAAGCACCTAGGCATGCAGATGGCTTCTACAAACATTTATGAAAGAATGGGTCGCTCTCAGCAGCTCAGTGAATTCAAGCGTGGTACCGTGATAGGATGCCACCTGTGCAGTAAGTCCTTTCGTGAAATTTCCTGTCTACTAAATATTCCACGGTCAAGGGTTAGTGGTATTATAAAAAAGTGGAAGCAATTGGGAACAACAGCAACTCAACCACGAAGCGGTAGGCCACGTGAAATCACAGAGCGGGGACAGCGCATGCTGAGGTGCACAGTGTGCAGAAATCACCAACTTTCTGCCGAGTCAATAGCTACAGACCTCCAAAATCTCAAGAACAGTGCATAGAGAGCTTCAGGGAATGGGTTTCCATGGCCAAGCAGCTGCATCCAAGACTTACATCACCAAGTGCAATGCAAAGCGTCAGATGCAGTGGTGTAAAGGACACTGCCACTGGACTCTAGAACAGTGGAGACATGTCCTCTGGAGTGATGAATCACGTTTCTCTGTCTGGCAATCCGATGGATGAGTCTAGGTTTGGTGGTTGCCAGGAGAATGGTACTTGCCTGACTGCATTGTGCCAAGTGTAAAATTTGGTGGAGAGAGGATTATGGTGTAGGGTTGTTTTTGCAGTTTTGCCCCTTTAGTTCCAATGAAAGGAACTCTTAATGCTTCAGCATATGAAGGCATTTTAGACAATTTCATGCTCCCAGCTTTGTGGGAACAGTTTGGGGATGGCCTCTTCCTGTTCCAACATGACTGCGCACCAGTGCACAAAGCAAGGTCTATAAAGTAATGGATGAGCAATTTTGGTGTGGAGGAACATGACTGGCCTGCACAAAGCCCTGACTTCAACCTAATAGAACACCTAAGGGATGAATTAGAGCGGACACAGTGAGCCAGGCCTTCTCGTCCAAAATCAGTGCCTGAATTCACAAATGCTCTCCTGGAAGAATGGTTAAATATTCCCATAAACACACTCCTAAACCTTGTGGAAAGCCTTCTCAGAAGAGTTGAAGCTGTTATAGCTGGAAAAGGTGGGCCAACTCCATATTAAAGCCTATGTATTAAGAATGGGATGTCATTAAAGTTCATGTGTGTATAAAGGCAGGCGTCCCAATACTTTTGGCAGTATAGTGTATATACCTAACAAGACATTGCAACAGACCAAGTGTGTGCAACCTGTTCAGTCGTAAACGGAGGAGGCTGATACTGCAGTCACTATCTAGAGATTTTTGGAGACACCACCTGTGACATCTGACCTTCCCACTTTACTGTGTTCACGTCAATTTCTGGTTAGTGTTCCGGAAGAAACACAAGGTCCTTATTAATATGACACTTTGTTGGCCCAAAAGAGAATCTGGTGCCAACATTTTTCTGTTAATATTAAAAGGAAAATAAACACATTAATTGTATACTGCATCACCCCGAAACACAATGAGACCTCTAAAATACTATTTCTATATTTTTGTTTTACAGTATTAAACGAGGTGAATTTCAGCAATGTGCTTGTTTTCGTCTTTGTTTATTTTGTTTACTTTTTGCAGATGTTATTATTGTTATCCTTATTGTTCTGTAATTTTATTGTTATACATGTTATGTCATCACTGATCCATTTTGCAGAGTGTTTTTTGACAGGCACCAAAAATTTAATTAGTTTATATACATTGCTTCCAGAAGATGCTGGCTCATGTAAACAGATGGTTGAAGTCAAGGAAAAAATAAAGATTTTGTTTAGTTCTGTTATAATTTGTTTGAAGGTATGTGCATAAATGATACCTATAATTTTTAGTTTTCAGCATTGTTGTGTAATTGACTCATAATTTTAGTAATGTCACCACACTACCATTTCGTAAATTTGTGTCTGCCACCATTGCTGCTATATTGTGGCATTCTCATTCTATTTGTGCTATTTTTATTGTTAGCAATGGTGCCGTTGCCAGTCATGTGACTGGACATCAGCATTCATGTGATGTCTTCAGTGCTGTGCTTTAGAAGTCACAAGTTTCACAATGATCTTTTGTGAAAATAATAGTGAAAGTCTCATTTAGTTAGTTTTGATCTTAAGGATTTGTTACTTTTTGCCCAACGTTTTGAGTTTGATTTCTGGCTTTTTTACTTTCCTGGTTCTGGCCTTTTCATGTAATTTTCAACTGCTCTTGGCTTGGCCCCGAATGCTTTTCATCTTTTAGTCCATCTTCCCATGTCTACCCTTGGACAGACTATAGCCTAACTTTTTGGTCACAATAAATTATACACTAAACAACTATTAGAATACTATTTAGCAAAAGGTCTGTGTTTGTTTATTGCCTTTGAATGTGGCTTTCATTTTTAGTTTAGTTGTTTGATTCTCTTAAAAACATGTTCAGACCTGGCCAGCCTTTTGACTATTCTTTTGGATTCCTCATTAGAATTCCTTTTATTTCCTGGTTACAAAAAAAAAGTCTGTTTGAAGCTGTCTGTCCATTTTCCAAACATACTCTAAGTGAGAGGTCAGTGTTGCCTGCTCACTCATAAAACTTCCCACTTGTAAGCTCACATTTCCCATTTGTCTCTTGACATGGAAACACTGCTCTTATAGAGATATAACTCAGAATTGTGCCAGTTAAATCGTGAATCAGTAGTGGAAATCAACAGAAAAAGCATTCAGCATAAAATTCACTAGCTTAATGAATTCTGCTAGGTTAATTAAAATTTGTGGAAACAAATGAAAATAAAGGAGAAGTACATTTATGATGAATTGATGAATGGGAATCTGAAGCAAAACACCAGGTTATGCTGGAGAATAAATATTCAAATTATTTTGATGAACAACATGGTAAGTCTGTGGATGCAACTAACTGGCAATGTTAAGAAGCTTGGTTTGAAAGATTTTCTTCCCATTTGTGCAATTTCTGGTTTTCATTAATACACAGCAACAGTGTTCACATTCAAGAGCAAAGTTCTTTTTTCAAGGTATACATAAATCAGATTTGTATCATTCATTTCACTGTACTTGTATGAATTTTTAGTTGTATGGATCTGTGACTGTGGCAGCTACACCTCTAGCCTCTAACATCATTAAGCAGGAACTACAATGAAGCATACAAAAATCCAATTTGAAGAAAATAAATAACTTTTCATTTGACATTTATGAAAACAAAAAAAATCCCCTTAGCTTTGAGGAACAAATGTCATCATTTAAAATCCCATAGTGAGCTAATTAGACCATTATTAAAGCATGTGCGTCATGATGTCAAAAACTAACTGGCTGTCTTGGAACAACAACATCGACATGATTTCAGGAACAGCAGAAACCAGATGTTATCACATTGACAATAAAGTCCATATATACAGTACAGTATATAAAGGAGATAAATAACATTAGTATTGTGCTGTGCTTCTCAGTACATATTGTTTATAACTATTTACTAAATCAAACTGGTAACTGGCTTTATTCTAAACTGGGACAATTTCAATGGATAAGAGCAGTACCCATAACATTTGATCTGTCCCAACTGCCACCTGAATAAAAAGGTGTTTATTAGTATCAGCTCGGTTTTTGCCGGTGTTTCATGGAGACATGATAGGGCCAGTGTCAGCAATACACAGCAACTCAGATAATTGGCCTCTCCTGGGGATATAGTCGCTTAGACATCATCAGAACTCCTTTGTAATTTACCTAAAGTAAAGTGGTCTTACCACCATGGCAACTTTAAAAATGAGACTGTGAATTGCACCCCCTCCTTAATTCAAGCCTGCATGTTTCATGATCTAGGATGTCAAGCACAAATTTTCTCCGGCTTGTCTTTTAAATACATTTCAGTCCTCCACTGCGAAGGTTTAAAAGGACACCATTAATTCAGTTGTTACTAGTTAGTATGTTCTGACAAATACTCAGTAGGTTCATTGGAAAACTAAGACAATAAGTCCATTAACACTTGCATCATGAAGTGATATGTCTGATTAAGTGCAAACAAATGCACATCAACATATACAATGGCACAAAGTACTGTATGTTGTTCATTCCCATCCTCCTTTTCTCTATTCTTATGTAACAACATTTATTATTTTTCAAGTAACACTGCTTCATCCACAGTCAAAATTTTGACGCCTTTCCAATTAGGGAAATGTTTATTTTCCATAATTGGATCAATGTTTGTTTTTCTTCTGCAGGAAAAGATTGGGAACACAAGGGTCACGTTTCATTCCTGGTGCTTGGATTTTTGGCTTGTGGAGGGATCTGGCTAAAGTCCATGAGATTTTAACTTAGCAGTGACTTCAATTGAGCACGCCCCATCTTTGCAGATGACAATCTCCCTTTATTATTATTATTATTATAACAGTGCATTTTAGTGTCATATTTGAGCCAATCTAAAAAATTAGGTAGATTGAGAGAATTTTTTAGAATAGTGAAGATTATTTTTAAGGCCAAAATCAGAGAGTGGTCAGACGGGCACTGGTCATGAGTGATTGGCCGACTAATCAAAACTCTTGGTCACACAATTAATACCTTAAACTTTTTTCTGTTTAGTTCTTTTTGAATTGTTCAAGAATATAATTATTTACTTGGGATTGTTTCTCTATTTACACAAAGTCTGGATGTGAATTGACACGCAGTTCAGACTTAAATAGTACAATGTCAATACAGGCTCACAGCAAGTGTTGGTGCCCATGAGAATCCAGAAAAATAGCTAAAACAAAAATAGTATCACCAGAAAAAAATAGCTAAAACAAAAACAGCAAAGAAAATAATGGCATTCTAGCTTAATGCAGAGTCAACAAAATGTTTGCTGTGAATGTGCTGATGAGGATTAACTCAAAAACTTATTTCTGTTATTTTTAGACAAAGAACGTGGTGGCTTGCCCTCTGGGACATTCAGTACACTGTATGTAATTACTGCTGTAATAATACTGACAAACTGGGATAACAATTCATGTCTCTTGAGCATAGTGCCATGATTGTGTTGGGATTAAAAATTAAATGTATGCAAGATCAGACTGTAGTAGAACTCCTGATCCAGGCTTTGGTCTTGTCACGTCTGGACTACTGCAACTTTCTGCTGGCAGGAGAGCTGGCATGTGTCAAAATGCAGGGCCACATCTGGTGTTCAAACAGCCCAGGCACATGTCCATCCTCTTTTTAGATCACTACAACTGCTCTCTGTACTGTCATATACTAAGTTCATATCCTTGATGCTTGCCTACAGAGACGTCAGTGGGTCAGCACCTATATGTACAGAGACACTTGTGAGGGCCTGTGCTCCTTCTCGACCACTCAGGTTTGCTGATGAATGGAGTCTGGTGATAGCACATCTATGTGACATCAAATCACAATCCAGTCTTCATGTGTAGCTCCTACTGGTAAATTGAGCTGCCCGTCTCCATTTGAGCTTCTGACTCCCTCACTGTGTTTCAGAAGCATTTCAAGACTGGGTGAATTTCTGTCTAACTGATATTAGCTGTTACTTTTTTTTTAACCTAGGAATTATAACTCACTTGCATTTTGTTCTGAGCTCTTCCCTTGTGATCAATTTTGTAGACTTGTCCTTGTAACATTTGTTCCAATACTGTCCCCAACCTGAAGTTCCTTGATCAAGTTGACCTCTTTTGTAAATCGCTTTGGAAAAAAGCATCTTTTAAGCAAATAAATGCAAATGTAATTGCACCTTGTAAGATGATTTAAAATTTAATTAACCATATAATTGTGTGGATTATTAAATGTTGCTGTGGCTGAGGAAACTTGCTTCAATCCATCTTAATAGCTTGATGTTCAGAAGTATGGAGAGTTGTGCTGTTAATTTTAGTACTTGCTACCCACAAGGTGCCCCTTTCCCTTTGAAGGCCTGGCTAAAACAATATCCTGCTTCAGTATTATGTTTAATCTACTTGTATCAATAACCACTTTTGTTTTAGTTTGGTATCTGTAGCTTGTAAGTGACCTGCATGAGTATCTGTTTTCCATACAGACATATCTATATCATATATATATATATATATATATATATTATACAGTGAGAAGCAGTGATTTAAATATTAAAGCTAGACAGGCGTTAAGATTTTTCATGTATGACATCTGATCAATAAAATGTAAACAAACGCTACAAAACACAAGTTGTCAGGAAATTTTTTTTTTTTTTTAATTAAAAAAAAATCATAGTTAAATGTCATCTACCAGCCCGCTCTGCAGGACTTGTTGACAGTTCAAATAAAAGCAAAAGAAACTTTGCTAAAGAAACCAGCAAGAAAAAAGTTTTATTGCTATAAAACAAATGAAAAGACATGCCGACCACCCCCCACCCCCCGAAATAAGCACACTGTGCTCCAGCAGAGTTCAATGGTGAACAAATGTTGCTATTTTTTCCAACATCATCAAAGCAAGGTAAGAAAATCTGACAAACTGCTGTACAGAGAAATCAAATACTGGAATGCAGAATGTCGAATTGTTTCAGCAACAAGGATGTTTTTGTATTAAGTAAACTGATAGAAGGCATGCCTAGGTTCAAACTGCACAATTGAAAATATGTATATATTGTTTATTAAGTGTTACATTTATCAGTCTTGTATTGATTTGTTTACTGACTGTACTCAGAGTGTACAAAAAGGCACTGCCACCTTGAAAAAAACAGTTTGTCAGATTTTCCCAGAAACCTCCCACACAAAATTTTAAAAATATTTAATACATGAAAGCTGCGATACCTAGTTGCATTGTCAAGGAAGATGGGGAGGTGAGATGGTGGTGGAAGAGTGGGATTGTAGGAACCACTAGTGGAATATCACCTTCCTGCCAGAGATAACAGCAGAAATATTTTGCCTTCCTATTTATGTATTGGAAGCACAAAATCCAAAATAAAATTAAATCCATACAAAATGACAGACTGTATCATTTGCGATGAATAAAACAATAACAATAGAAGACATAAAATATTTAAATGTTATTCCCTTTATGTTACATTCTTTTATAAAAAAAAATCTGAATTTTTTTTGAATAATCAAAATACAATTATTTGGACCTGCCTGACCAGTTAACAACTGCAAGACTTAAAAATGAATGGGGGTATGGGGGGTTGGTGGGGTTTGACTTTCACTAGGATTATAATATTCTGAGAGGTCCAGTGGTTAATAATAAAAGAGTACTGGATCAAATCTTAAACCAGCCAGACTCAACGAGCGATCCTGAGGAAATCACTGAACTGATGGCGCTCTAGGCCTGTGACGAGTTGGGAAACCCAAGGCCATGTGCATACTGTAATGAAAAGCTTGCAACCTACTCTTTATAAAGTGCTTTGGGATGAGATTGGAATGAGAAATGCATTGACAATGTAAACATTATATTTACAATTATGAAGAACCAGTCTCTTCCCTTACTGGGTCCCAGTATTTTAAATTTCGGTTAATTACCATCAGCCACTGAGACATTGACTGCTTTTCTGACAGTGGTATTCCTGCAATAGGCACTCTGCAATTGTGCATTGTGCATGATTTTCTACTTATAAACTCTACAAATTGACTCTTTATTTTGCACAACAAATTATACTGGGTTAAAAACCTAAATTTCCCAATCAGTAACACCAGACACCTTCAAGAAAATAAAGATAATTCAACGAGTAGGAATAGAGTTAAAAATAACTAATGGAGAGCCCCACCTCAGAAAACAATGAAAATGAAAACAAAGGGGTCAATATACTCTAGGGGCACAACCGCTAAATCCTGTTGGCTGTTATACTTGGGAAGTATCAGCAGTATAACAATGTTATGTGACAAAAATGAACACATATGTGCACATTGATCACCCTATACCAATTATTAGTATATGATTACAAACACAAGATTTAAACTAAATAATTCATCTATTAGGTATCATCTCCAGTAAAAGACAGTAACATTATATGAATTAGCATATAAATAGGTTCCACTCTAATAATGTCTGTCACAGTCCTTGTTGTAATAATGATAATTTCTGTCTCCCTCTCTTCAGCCGAAAAAAAAAGTAAATATTGATTTTAGAAGTCACCTAGGTTCAGTTCCACCAACCCTCTAGTTATCACTACAGACAATAAAATACAAACAAAAAAATTACACAAAACAGCATTATCAAACCATTCCTGTGCTTCCGAATAAACCCTCATTAAAAAGTACTACTATTTTTTTATGAGCCTCCACAAAGCTATACTAAAGAATGTTTGCCTCCATTGGTTATCTTCAATCAACAAGCTCCTGCATTCCCTTTGGACACCTCTCCAAATGCCAAAATAAACAGTTCAGAAAAGTAGGGCTAAGCATTAGGTACTTGTGGAAATGAGGAGTGGCAGTAAGAAATTTTGATCCAAGTCAGGAGATTTTCATACTGCTCCCTGCTAAAATGTTATGAACAGACTTAACATTCTGAGAAACCAATGTGAACTCATTGCTCAGAGGTGGAGCTCTATCTGGCCAACGCTACACAGGCGTGACAGCGAGATTGGTCAGTTTTACTGTGGTGCTTTCTTACTTTTACAGTGTGTTTAAAACCATACTGTGTCTGAATTAACAACTGTAGACTGTGGTTTTGGAGGCTTTGAATCCAGATATTAATCCATTAACCTAAGTACTCCGGTCACCTGATCCATACTCTAACAGACACTCTCTTTCAAAGCCCTGGGGACTTTAGTCTGGGGACTAAAACTGCATCAATAATTGTTTCATCACTTTCATCTCTGTGCATTCAAAAAAATTAAACCATGACGAAAGAATTAAACATTTTGCAAGGAATGGATAAAAATTCAGACACCATATGAGCCTTTCCATTTGAAAAAATAAAGCTTAACATGGAATGTATAACTGGGATTACAATAGCACATGTTCTGGGAGTATAACAGGAGACTGGACTCCATCTTGTGCGTGGTACAGACATATATCAGTATTAAAAACTGGGTCGTCACATAATGGTAAAAACTAATTAAAATGAAGGGTAGGTTGCTGAAATCCCAACAGGTGTGTATAAGTGCAGAAAATCACTATTGGATTAATTCCATTAGTGCCTAGTGTGAATACTACCAAGGGACCCTGAGCTACCGGTGGAAATCAGAACGGTAATCCTGCCCTCCCAGAGAATGGCACTTGTTGACACTAAGTAATAGGTGGTAGGTCTGAGGTGCTAATCCTGATACTGTATGTGCTTAAAGAGAAATAAATATCAAATTCTTTCACTCTGATGTGATGTAAAGAAGCTGAAAAGGGGAAAAAGGTCCTTTTAGCATATACAGAGTGAACATTACATTCTGCATTCAGATCATTTCCAGGGATGCAATTAACTACGGCTCCATGGCATGGTTTATGTGAAATAAACTATTCTTTCATTATGTCATTTGGATTTAATGTGGGGGTGAGACAGTAAATAAAAAAAAAAAATATTTTGCCTTTAAGACACTGCAGTTGTTACACATGTCCACTATGTGGCGCTGTATGCTAGGAAATATTCCCTTTAGAATTAAGGTATATAACTAGAAATAGACCACCAAACAGGTAGAGAATACAATTTAGTCCTTACGTACTGTCACACTCCCCTCACTCCATTATTACCCTGAAAGAGCAACTTGAGATGGCCCAGAGTATTTAGTTATGGTTTAGGGATGAAGAGAATGGCTTACTTTGGAGAAAATGCGAGACCCCTCAGTGAAGCTATCCCCTGTTTCCTGGTGGTGTACTGTGATCAGTCTCAGAGTAACCAGGAGTAATACTGGCAACAGTAAGGAAGGACGTGATTATAAGAGTGACAGACAAGGTGATCAGCAACACAGAGGTCCTGCCCAGAGCTGTCCTGCGCTCTGCAGCTTGCCTACAGCTGACTCACACCTTATCCAACAGAGAGCGCTGACAGTACAGCAGTCGGCGTGGTGTACCATATCTTTTGAAGAAGATGATGGCACCAAGAGCAGCCAGAACACACAGAAGAAGGAAGATGGGGATGATTATAGCGGCAGCATTAACTCCTTGGTCTGCTTCTTCCACCTCGATAATAATCACTTCTGTGTCTTTGCCATCTTTTCCAGGACCGCCACCACCACCACCAGTTTCATCAAACTCTCCATCTCTGTCGCAGCCCATCCAATCACGAAGTACAGATTTGGGAAAGCCAGGCTCTACTTTCACATTTTGGTTGTTCAACTTCCAGTACCGATTGTCCTTGTAGAAATAGGTGAAATCTGCAAGAAAGGCAACACAGAGGTATCAACTGAAATAGTCCCACCCTACAAGTGGTGAACTGGTGTACAAAACAGTAGTCTTCCCTAGTAAGGGAATCATCTTGTTTTAGAAGATTGGCATCTTATTATTATTAAACACTAGTGGAACAGACGGACATCTGATCCCCTAATAAAAGGGAATGGAAAACAATCAGGTTGACATGAGGGCTTAAAATGCCAGGGTTTGTCAGCTTTGGACTAAATGACTAAATCTGTTTCTGGTGGGGTTACCTGTTGTTTGTCATGAAAACGGCAGTAATTGCATTTGATTTTGGAACATTATAATGTCGTCAGTCTTCTGTAAATTCAGTTTGAAAGTACGTTTTTACTTCTTGAACCTCTCTGTTGTCTATGTGTGGTTTTTGTTTTGATGTTCATGAACTGTTGTATTTGTAATAGTTTATGCATAAGGATTTTTTAGTGTTATTGAAATCTTGTAGGTTGGTTTATGTAGGGGTGTAGTCCACCAATATAATTTTGAACACATAGACATCTTGTCCTGGGGGCTATCAACAAAAGCTGCCATGAAGGCAAAAAATAAAAGGAGCTGTTGATACTGCATCTAAATACTGATACTGTTCTAAATAGTGGTGAATTGCACTCCTTGTGGAAGTTATTTCTTTTATTAGTTAAGCAGTGCTCATCTAATGTAGAAAGTAATGTGTGTTATAACTGCTTTGGTCTTCTGTATAGGTAGTAAAAAAGTACTTTTCAACTCTTGAATCTGTCTATTGTCTGTCTGTGCTTGTAGTTTTTCTTCTTGTTCAACATGCTTTCTGTTTCTAAAAGCTTGTGCACAAGGCCTGTTTGCATTAATCAAATCTTGTGCTTTTGTAGGAAAATGAGGAAAGATGTATGTATTTTCAGGTCATGAAAGTGTTGGCTTAAGCATTTCATCTGAACAAGTATGTACACAAGTTATTGAACCTGTCAGGTGTCTGTGAATGGTGGTGGTTATTTTTCTTCCTTCATTCAATTATAAATAAATATGTGCCAAACGTCATCAGTGAAATGGGTCCTGCTTTGCTGAGTTTGTGGATCCCATCTTTCTTGTCCAAATGGTATATATGACTTGGTTTTGGCATCAGAGTGCAAGTTTGTGCAGGAGGCTGTCAGTCTTTGTTGCCCCCACATTATGTGTCTTGTAGTTGATGCATGTGTCATTGGCGTGTGTAATGTGTCTCACTGTCAGCAGTGGATGCAGGGGTAGTTGTGGCAGTGGGGACCCGAACCAACCTGTGCAGTGTAATTCACAAAGTTGTGGTTCTTGTCAGCAATGCCACTTGCACTCCATGTGCCTGTGCCTTTGTTCTATGTTTGTGCCTAACATGTGGTGTGATGGTTTGGCCGTTGTTTTATCTTGGCTATGTTGCACTGGAGTTGAGGCCTAATTTTGAGGCTGCTGTGGGCTGGATGTTCCATTCATGGGTCATGTTGCATGTGTCATGGCATAAGCTATCGATATAAATTCAAGATGAAGCTTTTAGGACTGGTGTGCACGTTTTTGCATGACATAAAGACAACCCTTGTATATATCTATATTTGCAGATTCAATGCAGTCATTGCATAATTGCTTCCTTAAAGCATAGTAAAGTTACTTAGATTGTTAAGCCAGTCTTTTTTAAAAGATATTAGAGAAGATAAAATCTGAAAATAATACTCAACACCAATAAAGTGTTTTTATTTATAAAACTAGCAGGAGTACCCGGCGTTGCCCGGGAATCTATAACTGGTGAATTTCACAAATGAAAGAAACAGAACATAGAAATTGAACAAACATTTTTCTGATTGAGATTTTATTGTAATAGTTAATATAAGTGGTTATTTTAGAGGCTTTGGATACACTATATTTTTTGTTTTGTCTTGGGGTTCCGAAAATGAACAAATTGTGAGGATTGTCTATTCTAGAACATGCTACATAGAGTTGTCCGTGTGAAAAGTATGGATTTTTCAAATTGATGCCTTTAACTTGGAGTGCTTGTCCTGCAGCCTTATTGTAGACGTTTGAAATCAATGGGTAAATCATTCAGAATCAGCGGAATTCTTGGTATGAAAACATCTTGACGTCTTGCGCAGTGTTTGAGATGGCCTTGAAATAGACTTTTTTGAACATGAAATTGTAAACGTTTGAAATCAAAGGGTAAATCATTCGGATTCAGCGGAATTCTTGGTATGAAAACATCTTGACGTCTTGTGCAATGTTTGAAATGGCCTTGAAATATTTGTGGCATCGGAAGTGGACTTTCTAATGTTATGTCTTTTTTTTGGTGGCATGGGTATATTAGCGAAAAGCAGGACAATTATAATGTGTCACATGGTATTACGTACGAAATAAGCACCAGAGTGAGATGAATGTACGTTATTTACAATACGTTGGAAAGCGAACAAATGCCACCAGTCAGTCAGAAAGACTAAGACTGAAATATTACTGTGAGTCTGAAAGCGAGCAAAAGCCAGTCACGCTTACTGGGTCATTCACGTTTTACATTCATACAGCAGTTCCCCTTCACGCGATGAAAGCAAACGGCTTTCTCATACTTGACAAACATTGGTTAAGAGGGATGCACAGAGACCAAATGTGCTGCTAGATGGTGCCACTGTTCACGTCTGTTGCAATGTTTGGCCATCTTGTCGATGATAAGTATGGGGGCATGTGGTGAATGTTGTGTCGGTCAAAAGGTGTCCTGCGCTTCACCAAGGACATTTTTCCCAACCAAACATACCCCATGACCTCCTCCTGGTCACAAAGCAGCCCCATGCCCAGTTTGGTGGCGATTGGAAGCCCAGTGCAGATTTGTATGGTGGACAAACAAACATACATCGACTCTGCTTTATATATTAGATGATGGAATCACACACCACTGAATCAGATAGTAACCACTTCCGGAATCATAAATAACATTAGGCAATCTTTACATGTACATAAAACCAAGCACATACTGTACATAGAATATTCTATCTCATAAAAGACAACGAAACAGTAGAACGAATAAACACTATAGTGTATCTGAGTTATCTGTTTCATTAAAATGCAGAATAGGAAGTATGTTTTGTTTAATAGGAGTAACATGATGGAACAAAATAATGGTTAGATAAGACAACCAAAATAATAAAAAAAACCACAACAACTGTCCCTTTACCATATACTTTTTGCAAATCCAATCATGACTAAATATCCTAACAATTTTTTGAACCCATCTATTCCATTTCATGGCAAAGATAGCCAGAGCATATGCCAGAAATATCAGGCACAAAACAACAATCAAACTAAGATGAGATACCAGTTTAACAATGAGCACACTAAGCCATATTCACTCATACTGGTTCAAATTAGGTAGGCCAATCAACCTAACATGCAAATTTTGGCCTGTGTTTTACAGTAAACCTGGAGAAAACAAATAGAGATGGAATGTTTAGGCTCTACGTACCCATCCATCCATTTCTTAACCCAAAGCAAGGCCAACACAAGGTGATCAGACGTGCACATGCACACACTAGGGTCACACTTATCTATATTAATCTATAGCAGTGTGGCAGAAGCTTCAACTACTTCACCTCTGTGATACTCCATTACTAAATATACTGATGAAAATAGTTTTTGCATGTCACTGAGAAGCACAAAGGTGTTATTGAAGTAAGCATTAAACAAAAACAAAGCACAACAACTGAAGAGTGATAATCAACCAATCCTTCTTAGCAGGTCGCCACATTAGATTTACCGTGATCAACACTGGTCATATTTTTTTATCCCATACATATTTTCATCCTTACATAGCCAAATCTGATTTAAAGAGAACTTTGATACTATACAGTAAGTTACAAAGTACAGTGCCTCTGAACCAGCCTCCCACATCTGTTAACCAACTGGCATCATATCTGCCCCTCAACATACCTGGAAGGGAGTGGATGAGATAAACGGCCTGTTTAAATCAGATCTGTGTAGGGTCTGTTTGATCTGAACAGTTCCAAATTGTTATTGGATTTTTGTATGACTCGTGGATTGTGTATAATATACAGTGCATACGGAAAGTATTCACAACACATCATTTTTTCCACATTTTGTTATGTTACAGCCTTATTCCAAAATGGATTAAATTCATTTATTTCCTCAGAATTCTACACACAACACCCCATAATGACATCGTGAAAAAAGTTTACATGAGATTTTTGCAAATTTATTAAAAATAAAAAAATTGAGAAAGCACGTGTACATAAGTATTCACAGCCTTTGCCATGAAGCTCAAAACTGAGCTCAGGTGCATCCTGTTTCCTCTGATCATCCTTGAGATGTTTCTGCAGCTTAACTGGAGTCCACCTGTGGTAAATTCAGTTGATTGGACATGATTTGGAAAGGCACACACCTGTCTATATAAGGTCCCACAGTTGACAGTTCATGTCAGATCACAAACCAAGCATGAAGTCAAAGGAATTGTCTCGAGGCACAAATCTGGGGAAGGTTACAGAAAAATTTCTGCTGCTTTGAAGGTCCCAATGAGCACAGTGGCCTCCATCATCCGTAAGTGGAAGAAGTTCGAAACCACCAGGACTCTTCCTAGAGCTGGCCGGCCATCTAAACTGAGCGATCGGGGGAGAAGGGCCTTAGTCAGGGTGGTGACCAAGAACCAGATAGTCACTCTGTCAGAGCTCCAGAGGTCCTCTGTGGAGAGAGGAGAACCTTCCAGAAGGGCAACCATCTCTGCAGCAATCCACCAATCAGGCCTGTATGGTAGAGTGGCCAGACGGAAGCAACTCCTTAATAAAAGGCACATGGCAGCCCGCCTGGAGTTTGCCAAAAGGCACCTGAAGGACTCTTAGGCCATGAGAAAGAACCTTCTCTGGTCTGATGAGACAAAGATTGAACTCTTTGGTGTGAATGCCAGGTGTCACGTTTGGAGGAAATCAGGCACTGCTCATCATCAGGCCAATACCATCCCTACGGTTAAGCACGGTGGTGGTGGTGGCATCATGCTGTGGGGATGTTTTTCAGCGGTAGGAACTGGGAGACTAGTCAGGATAAAGGGAAAGGTGACTGCAGCAATGTACAGAGACATCCTGGATGAAAACCTGCTCCAGAGCGCTCTTGACCTCAGACTGGGGTGACGGTTCTTCTTTCAGCAGGACAACGACCCTAAGCACACAGCCAAGATATCAAAGGAGTGGCTTCAGGACAACTCTGTGAATGTCCTTGAGTGGCCCAGCCAGAGCCCAGACTTGAATCCGATTGAACATCTCTGGAGAGATCTTAAAATGGCTGTGCACCGACACTCCCCATCCAACCTGATGGAGCTTGAGAGGTGCTGCAAAGAGGAATGGGCGAAACTGGCCAAGGATAGGCGTGCCAAGCTTGTGGCATCATATTCAAAAAGACTTGAGGCTGTAATTGCTGCCAAAGGTGCATCGACAAAGTATTGAGCAAAGGCTGTGAATACTTATGTACATGTGATTTCTCAGTTTTTTATTTTTAATAAATTTGCAAAAACCTCAAGTAAACTTTTTTCACATTGTCATTATGGGGTGCTGTGTGTAGAATTCTGAGAAAAAAAATGAATTTAATCCATTTTGGAATAAGGCTGTAACATAACAAAATGTGGAAAAAGTGATGCGCTGTGAATACTTTCCGGATGCACTGTAATAAAACATCATGTTTGAAAATAAGGCTGCTCATAATTGTACCTGTTACCACAGCACCTAGTGCCAAAGACAAGTAGTGGATTTTATAATTATGATAAGAGATCTGAGCTTTTATATTGTGTTCATAGGAATAACTAAGGAATGCTTTGAAGTCTAGTTAGACAAGACATCAAGCTTTTTGGGGTTATTTTTGGCTCACTAGACCTGAAAAATACTTATGTTTAGTCCATTTTTTGTATCATATTTTGCGCAGGAAATTACAACCTTGTAATTAAGAGTAAACCCATAAGTGTCTTCAGCAAATAGAATCAGAAGGACTTAAAGTTGTGCATGCCACATCAACTGACACCAGGGGTTCACCCTCTAATTCTATGTGAGGGGTCAAAGTCACTAATTTCTACAAAACTTTGAAAAATGGGGATTGGTAATATAGGCATGTGAAATACTATTTAAATACTAGTGTTGATGTTTTGATATTTGATTCTTTACTGATGTTCGTAGCCATCTAAGAGCCACTCCCAGTAGGTTAAAAGTGACAAATTTGAAACATGAGCACGTGGGGTACTGCTTTAGACTATTTCAAGGTCAGTGATTGTGAATATGATGTTATGTATCCTTTACTAGGGTTCTAGTCTTTTACGGACTATTACATTGGTCAACAAGCATTTTGCTACTGGGATTCTTTTATCTCATCTCTACTTTAACAAGTTTCACTTGCTGACTCCAAATCTGAAAATCGTTTTCATCCAGCACGTCCCAGTTTTTAGTTATGATGTTCCAGGTCTTGGACAACTAGGGTGACTGGACAGTAAAGGCGATGCTTTTCGGCATTTAAGAAATAAGTTTGGTCTCGAGAAAAATGAAGCCAAAATTAAGGAAGGTGTTTTTGTTGTCCCTGAAATCCATGAACTGATGCTCGATGATGAGTTCAAAAGGAAACTGAAGCCAACTGAATCAGCACCCTAATTTGTGCAGGTTGTCCACAATTTTCTTGACAGTCACAGAGCAGAGAATTATACTGAGCTTGTGGAGAATATGCTGAAAGTATATTAGCTTATGGGAGCCAGAATGTCAGTGAAGACGAATTTTTTACATTATCATCTTGACTTTTTTCCACCAAATCTAAGTGATGTCAGAGATGAGCATGGGGAAAGATTTCAACAAGATACAAAGGTGATGGAAAACCGATATCAGGGAAAATTTACTCCGAGCATGATGGGTGACTACTGTTGGTTCATGCAAAGAGAGATGGATGTGCAGTACAAGCGCAAAAGCAATTGCTTCAGACAAATTTGAGCACACTGACCTCGCTTTTATAATAAGGTAAATTGACATAAACATGTTTTAAAGTGTTTCTGGCACTGTCTTCTGGTTTGTTTTTAGAATAAACACATTCAAAAAATTTTGGTGGGACAGAGTTCAAACTCTAGATATTGTGTTGATATATTATATTGATATTCAAAAGTGTCAAAACGGCAATGATGTGTATCTCAGAAATCTGATGTGCAAGCTTAATTCCGATTTCATATATGAAATCAGTGCAAAAAACTTAAAGAGCTGCTCTGAAGTTCCCAGTAGCAAACAAAAATATTTTTTTATAGACCGGTGTTATCAGAGGGTGAAAAATGACATTTATATTACAATCGAGCATATTTAGACTTTTAAACATTAATTTGTAGCACACATTTTAATATTTTAAATATTTGACACAGCTGCTCTTGTTTATTGTGTACTTCTACCTCGTGAAGTAAATCGTCAAATTTCTTTTGCTAATTCAGACTTTTTAAGGTGAAGTCCAAACACAGAGCAGTTTTAACTCCTACATGCTAGCATTGTCAGCTTCCACACTATAGCACAGCATAAAAAACCTGAAATGAAAAGTAGCACTTATTTCCCACAATTCATGCATGCAATTTAAAGAGCAATCATGATTTTCAATTCATTGCAAAATTTCTAGTGTGCTAATACTGTATTGAGTAAGTTTACATTCTCCTGCATTACTAGTTTCATTGTGGATGTGTTCTCTGCAATGGATGTATTTGATGTAGATCCAGTTTTATATTGTACTCATGAAAGGAAGACATTGGTGCAAAAAAACTTGTGATATTTGGTACAGTTTAATAATCCCTGAGGGGAAAATGTCTTTTTGCTTGACCTCTGTCAAATTAGAATGTATACTCATTTAGTAAAGCGTGAAGCACATACTATTATGAATTTGTGAACTCTAAATGGAGAACAAAAAAATAAATGTAGGGAATACTACATAAAAAATCATATTCATATGAGGTAGTAATTGAATGACATATTCAGCTCTACAGCATAACTAAACTGATGATTAATAGCTTTCTCCAATAAATATGTTGTTGCGTTTAGACGTGGTGCAGAAATTGATTCATGCAAACAAACTCTGACTGCTTAGACAATTGAAACTCTCCAGTAGCAGCTTAGAATCACACAAAATATCTCAGTAAAAGTGAAACATGCTTAAGAACAAATTACTGTGAATTTCCATAAAATGTTTAATGAATGACTGTTTCTTTGAATTTTGCAAGGCCTCTAAAATGCCTTGCAGTTTAAAATGAAGATTTTAAAAGTACCACTATGCAAGTTTTACACATCTGTATGTGAATTAACTAATCAAAATATTACTGCAGAGGTGCTGGCAGACCAGAACAATTAATTGTGAATGTATTCCTGTGTAATTAGCTGAGATAATGTGGACTTTCACAGTTATAAAGACTTTTGTGTGAACTAAAAACCTCTGCATAATTACTGTTCTGCTTCTGGTTGAATAAACACCTTGCATTGTGATCATCTCGTACTATGCCTGTCTTAAACTAGGCATATCAGCACCCAGACAGTAAACCTTCTTCCTAACTCTGAAGAAGGAAGTGCATCTTACCTCCATTGCCATCCATAAAGGCTCCTTTGGGAGAGTCTGGTACTCCTTGCCAGACACTGATTAACCTGGGATAATCATTATCAACTGTTCTTGTTTCCTCTGTAAATCGGTAATACCTAAAAAACAATAAATTGTTCATTCAGTCCCAAGGTACCTTGTTTTTAAACAACTGGTTGCCTTCAGATATTTGCTGTTCTGTCATTGTAACCAGTTGGTGGTATGTATGTCATAAACTGCAACCCGCAAACAGAAAACCACAATTCCACAATTGTTAATAATTAGACAAGAAGGCGACATCAAGTAGAGTGGCAGAGTTTCCTGTCACTGAGCTGTGGCTGCCCTGAGGGGGTAAATTGCAGCCTTGGAATGTTAGGGCTGCTAAATATCAATGAGCCTGTCTGAGAGTGGTGAATCACATGCTAAAATGGGACAAAAAACAAAAAACAAACTGTAAGCCTTCAAACAAAGAAAATAGAAACACAAGATGAGTCAGAGAAAGATCTCAGCGGGATGAAATAACTTTAAAAAGGAAGATCTGGAAAGAGTACATGAAAAAGGAATATTCAGATACATGAGTGCATACTGTATTTACTTCAAACTAATAGAGCAAGAAGTAATCAGGATAGCTTCAAATTATAAGACAAAAAAATGACTATAGAGACTCACTTGTTACCCCTAAAAAAATATGTTTTTCCATTGTTCAGCCAGTAGAGTGCAGAGTCAATTCTATCGCTAGGCAAACCAGTCCCCAATTCCTTGAGGGATTTAGGGAAGCCTTGCTCTAAGTTGGCTTCATTGAACACCCAATATTTATCTCCTGAAATAAAAGAACAAAAAAATCCTTTCAAATCAAATTTCATTAAACCGTATATAATGTTAACTTGAATGAGTGATTAAATTCAGCAGACATCTGGCTCAGACCTAGTACTTGGCTATAAATTTAAGAAAATCACATCTGTTCCATATTGCAACTATATTCAGCCAAAGCTCAAAAAAATGGTATGCCAGTTTGACATATAATGCATTAAAATTTTGTGTTTTTCTTAACATGACACAAACAACACTCTCAACCCTGTTTGATCTAGTTAAGGCTGTGTGGGTATATTGAATGCAAGATAGGAGCCAACCCTGGACGGGATGCCAGCACATTGCAGAGCCCATTGACGTACACACCCACAATCATATGAAGCAAATTAAGAATTGCCAATAAATAATAATAATAACCCTGCTTTTAGGATGTGGGAGGAATGCCCTAACAAGGCCTGGCTCTCCACAACCCTGCCGAAAATTGTGAAAATGGATAAGCAAGTAATCATTTTACAATAATAAATAAAAAGAATACAATAAATCTACTAAGAATAAATATTGTAAAGCCAACCTATGGAGAAAGGAAATACACAGATTTCAGCAATAAAACTACAAATAAAGGCTCATAATAAGAATAAAATCCTTTGGAACATAAAACATGTAAAAAATGCAAAGGTTTACTATACAATATATATAATACAAAGACATAGTCTTATTGGAACTATGGTTATTACTAAACATAATATTAGATTTGTAGTCCATAAATCTGAAATTACACAATTACAAGGTTTATTAATTTATATAAGGCATGAGGCAGCTGAAATTTACAATTCAGTGCTGTGATAACGTTTTGTAAAAGAAAGAATCAGAAAAAATGCTGAAGATACACTTAACTGCTATAATTACAAGTGCAAAACAGTAAAAGTGTTGCTCAGATAGCTGAGTTCTGCACAGATCCTTAATATAATGTGTCTAACCTTTGAAGAAAACAAATTTTCCATCCTTCCGTTCATAGGCACTGTTAATTGAAGGAGGAAGTCCTCGCCAGAAGTGACCAATTGGCATGGGGTACCCATCCATCACTCGATTATTTCGGACTCGCCAGAACCACTTTTCCTGTTGGGAGGAACAGTACACAGTGAAATAAATGACAGTGATAAAAGTGTGCTGATGCTTCTATAGATATTATAGGTCGCTCTTAGCATTTTCAGCAGAAGTAGCCTCATAAATAAAATCACTACATCGTGTAATTTCTCTTTGAAATCCCACATGATTTAAGCATTCTCCACCTATTGTGGACAAAGAAATACCTTGAAGACAAACATCTCTCCACGCAAAACTGCAATAGTGTCAAAGTTGCCATCACAAATGTTGGGACTATATGGTGAACCAGGGTTTACTGGAACATTTGGTTTACTTGGAGTCTTTGGTACTGAGGGTCGCTTGGTGGGCTTTTTAGGGGGCACGGTTGGGAAAGGTTGTGAGTCAGGAGACCCTGAGAATAATAAAGGAAAAATTAAAATTAGGGTGATATTATTGTCATATGACCCAACAGATACAAAAGACAATTTTGCTATCAGAAACATTATACTTCTTACCGTAAAGTAACTGGATTCCCCTGCGGTCATCTTCAGGTAGTTCAAAATTTTGAGTATCCATCCACTGGTAGAAGGGAGCCATAATGGCCGACTGGTCACCTGAGTGTTCCATTCCAAGGGCATGGCCTAACTCATGAACTGCTACAAGGAACACATCATTGCCTACAAAGCAAACCAATCAATGTTATTTTCTACTGTGACTGACAAGTTTTAAATAACGAATTAAATGAGTACCATAACAAATCAGATTTGGACGATATAAGAAGGCTGATGCATGCATAGTGGTAAAACCTAGCCTTACAGTTTTACCATAATACAAATATTCTTACCATTTATGTCAATATCATTTACAGTCCATGGCTCTGATGAGTCAAAGTGAGTATCGCCCCCAATGCCAGGTCCTGGAAAATAGGCATGTGCCAGGAAACCACCTTCTCCATCAAATGGTGTGCTGTCTCCATGGAAACCATCAGCAAACATGATCATGATATCAGCAAACTTCTCATGTTTGTCTCGTATTAGGTAATATGGTATTTCTCGGAAACGCAGTGGAGTAACACTTTCCCAAACTTTGAAGGCTTTGCGAATTGCCTGGTTTGTTTCATATTCACCCACCTTTGGAGTATAATTCTGTATGCTGTAGAGAAAAAGAGGTTAGGAAGGTAACATATGTATTGTCTGACACATAAACACAGAAATAACATCATCAATGACAAAAGTATAAAACGCACCAATAGGTAATTTCTTGGTGATTCCATTTCAAACCCTGTAAAGCATAGCGCTTTCTTCTAACATTTGTTTTGAGTTCCGAGCCAAACTTGTCAGGGACTCCACATCTTGGTCGCTGCATGGCCCTGTAGGTAAGATGGAGTGTTAAAGCATATTTCACAACGTCCATTTTAGTCTTCAAAGAGAATATCTCATTTTGACTGTCTTAGTTGAGGTCTTACCAAAAAACAGTCGCCATCTTACTCTCTCTTTATTAGTTCTATATAGTCAATCTTCATTGAACCACATCCAATTTTCAAGATACAGCAGAACTGCAGTGACAATGCACCTCAAGTGCATCTTGACACAGTAATCTGCTGCAAACTTAACACACACAGGGCTGAGGGGGGAAACATTTTGCTGTGTGTGTGATTATTATTTGTTTTATTTTAGTGGATTATTGCACAATAAAGTCATGCTGTAGCAATAACTCTGTTCATATGTCACCTGTGTGTGCCTCATGATCACTGCATAACATTTACTGTTTCACTATTTCATGCTTGCCCTAATGCTGCTGGATGAAATAATGGCCTGGTAGGATAATTTATTAAAACTGTCCTGTTGTACTATGTATTTAATATACATTAAGTAAGTGTCCATGCATGTTAATGTTGTAAGGTTTATCATTTTTTAGTTATTCGCTAAGGTTGAAAATGTGTGTAAGTGCTCTCAGCCTGTACTCAGTGAAATGTGCACTACTGAATTGAACAGATTAACTTTGCAATCTAGTTTTGCTAAATGCTGCTTGGAGTGTAGTTTACTGTATGTCAAACACTTTAACACCATGACAAAGCAAATTTGTGTAGCAACAAGACAGCTTTGGTAAACCCATATAATAGCCGTTTAAATAAATTGCTCTTGGTGCATGTTATATCACCAGTCACCAGCAACAGCAATTGTACATTCTAGCCTACAGAGAGTGCAAGATATCAAACTGAATACTGTACCTCAGTGCAATAGAGGGACATATTCTAACACAGTTAGTGTAGCTAGTACAAATGTGATATTAGAATAAACCTCCACGAGTACTTGCTCTGATGAGGAAGTATTGTTATTTCCACCATATACTGTATATCCTGCAGCCTATTCCTCATTTATTATTCTCAATCTGAAAGGCATATCTACTACTTTATTGTAATGTATATCCAGTTATTACATCCCTTTCTTTGTGCACAAATACTTTGGACAGGCTAATCATACTTGAATTTTCTCACCCAATTAATCCATTCTATGATTATGGGGAGTAGGGGCATATTATCTTTCTCAGATTATGTGAAGCGCCTTGAGCATGGGAAGGCACTATATAAATAAAATGTTTTATTATTATTATATTTATGTCTGTGTCTATGTTTATTGACCTGGGAGACTTGAGTACAAGGGAAAAATCATCCCTGAATAAGATGACCCTACTGTAGGACCAACACACACAAACATGAACTCATATGAGGTCAATTTAGAGACACTAATCAGTCGGCACAGTATGCAACTCTTCCAGATATAGGAGGACTTTCAAACTGTGTCCGGTGTCTTGAGTGGGAAGCGGGACATGAATACATTAAACAATGAAACTAAACATGTAACCAGGTGAGCTATACAACATGCACAAAATTCATATTGGAAGCTCATTTGGGAGCTTGTATACATGCAATATTATGAAAGTAACTTACTTCATGGTGATAGGATCAAATTCTCCTGTGATGGTCAGCCCATAGAATTTCTGCATTGTTTCTATTGCTTCTGTGATAGTTTGTGGGGACCGCATGGTATGTGTCCGCAAATCCCCAGGGGGCAAGTAGCCATACTGTTGGAGCCAGCCCTATACAAACAGGCAAAAGAAGTACAGATGGTTGTGACACTGAAAAGATAGACAGGAAGTACCACATCTCTACTGCAATATGCGTGGTGATACAAGAAAGGTATTCTCCAAACTTCAACCAAGAAAAATGGAGCTGATTCAAAGAGCCATTAAAAACAGATGACAGAACAGTGTGTGCTTATAAACCACAGAACGAAAGCTTCTTCCTGAGTGTTCAGAACATGGGGTTACAACAAGATTTTTCACTTGACAATTGTTAAATCTTAATGTTTACTTCTTGATTATATTAAAATGAACATGTTAAATAGTAAAGATTTAATTTTCCTTATATTGTAGGGAACAAACTGTCAACTTTTACAGTTTTGGCAGCCTACTGATGCATGTGACAAATACTCAATGAGTGGAAATCCCATAAACTGGGCATAAGGTGCAAAATAAATTATGATTATTTTAGTTAAAGTGAAAAATACAAAACGCTTCACCTTTAAATTTGCTGAGACAAAGAAGTTCAAATGGAACACAAAGTGACTTGGACACAAAGCTGCATATCAAAAACAGGATTGTACAGCTTAATATGAAATTAAAGTTGGGTAATAAATAATTCCTTAAACATACATATTTGTCTAAGAGTAATAAAGATGCTATCCTTTCTGACAATTCCTTTTTTCAGGATATTGTTGGCACTTTTTCAAGATATGATCTCTAGATGGAAGATATTCATATTTATGCATTTTCACTTACTCTCTCTCACTTCCTGACAGAGATGTTGATCTCTCTTCTTGGCAGCAAAAATCTCTGAGCCCATGTTATTTTACTTTTACCAAAATACAATGGATAAAGAAGAAATGTAGCCTAGCTACTTTGATAAAGCCCAGCAGAGTGATGGGGAACTTGTCACACTATTACTTAAAAACATCTCTTCAGTGACAAAACAAGAACTGGTACACCCTTATGAATGCTCCTAGCTCACTATACTCTCAATTATGACTGCCTTTTATTCTAAACATTACCAGACAATATAGAGAAATAAAGATAATCCTTGAAAAAACAAATATCAGGACAGGACAAAGAGGATCTTAAATTTACACTTATGCGTTTATATTACACTTCTAAACCAAACCTTCTACAACTGAAGCACTGGCAAGTAAAGTGACTTGTTCAGAGTCGCCAAACAACATTGAGGTTTACGGTCCAAAAGCAAAGCTACTAAGGTGCACTCTCCACCCAGATCAATCAGCTGTTTTCTAACTTACTTAGTCCTAAACAGGATTGCAGAGTGTGCAGGAGTCTATCTCAGCTAGCATAGGGTACAAGGCAGGAACCATCACAGGACAAACACACTCATAAATACCAACCACACACTAGGGCCAATTTAGTATCACCAATTCATCTTGCCTCCATGCTTTTTGACTGTGGGAGGAAACTGCAACACCCGCAGGAAACCCACTCAGACACGGGGACAACGTGCAAACTCCACCACAGACAGTACCTGGGACAGGAACTCAGGTATCCTTACTGTGAGGCACTACCACTGCACCACTGTGCCGCCCTCTCCACCCAGATGTACTCTGAAAATCTATGTATTTGTGATCAAGCTAGTAAGAATAGATACTGGAACTGATGGTCCAACACGGTCTCTCTGGCATCTGTGCACACATATGGGTTTGTGGTTTTGAGTGGAGTATGTAAATAAGAACTATTATTTAAATCTGATGTCAGGCTCAGGTTGGTATCCATTAACACTTTCTCCAGCATAGCTCTAGTTATATAAACGTAATGCTGCTATTCCAGAATATCACCCAGTATGTTTTTCCAACTTCCCCCTTTCTTTTTTTCACCCGTTCACTTAAATGACTCACTAGCTCCCTGCCTTTAATTACTACTGTATTTTAAACTGAACTGAGCTGAGGTAGTGTCTGTGCCCCCCCCCCCCCCCCCCCCATCAAACCTGTGTCAGCACCTTTCTCTCCTCACAGAACACGAAGAAACAGGCAAGCAACACATTCCCCAACAAACACATATTCCCCAGCCAATCCCAACAGACACAGAGACAGACAGATTGCAAAAGGAAATGTAGGACTGTAGGATAATCAAAACTCTAGAGTTCTCTCCTCATAAAATTAGTTGCTCTTTTCCTAAAAAAAAAACAACAAAACTAATTCAAGCTGTCAATTATACAAAAAGACAGAATGAAAATAGCTCTTATTCAAAGAGACAGAGAAGGCGGAAAGCCTAGGATCCAAAAAGAAGTTACCAACTTTGCTTTCACCCACCCCCACCCCAGACCTGGCAAGACATCTTAAAAACACCTCCAGTGAACCAACTACACTCCAGAAAAAGAGGCTTTTCATTTTCATCTGGCAGGGTTTTAAGACAAGTCTTTGTGTCACAGGCACAGCAGCAGGTCTGTCCCATGCATGCTACTTGGAGGTCTTTGATTACTTCAATGAAATGATTTTCCTCTCTTGCACTGCACAACACACTTTGTATATTTTACATCTACAATGCAACCAGCTTAAGAAACAATCTTAAAAGGATCTGTATTTGGTCAAAGTTAAGTCATTCTCTCAAAATGTACAGTATCTTCCAAGTCAAATAATTAGCAGACCGAGTCTATAAATACAAACTACTCTGTACGCATTGGCAATGCTATACAGATGACTAGGCCTTAATGTCAAATACCTTGTGAATGTACACATTTTTTCTGTTTCAAATTCAACCAAATCTCAAAAACTCTTAAGAGAAATCAATTTTCTCTACTTCAATTATTAAATACACTGATTATTACACTGAATCATTGTATGTAAATATAATTATTTTATGCTTCTATGTTTTAGCGAGTTAATAATGTAATAGTAATTGTTACAAGTATAACAATATGATAAATTGACTCATACATTAACACACATCAACTAAAACTTAAATTTGTTTTCCATGAGGTTGCTTCATATGAGGCCCACAGGTAGCCACTGCAACAGCTGACAATGTGTAGAAGATAATGGTAAGTCATGTGCAAGTTCACACTGACACTGTATCTTTTTTTTTGGCAAATAATGTATTTATTCTTTTAGATCTTTGCTTTGCTAAATATAACTGCCTGAAGCTGAGCCTTTTTTTTTATCTACTTAGAGTACTCCAAAGGAGGCAATGCATCCCAAGTGTTGTTAAGATGCCTGATGGGCTCATAAAACCACAAGCAAGTGACGCCTTTTATACCTAGCCTGAGGCACTGGCTTGAAGTTGAGTGCCTTTTCAAACAAGTCCCCAAGCATGCTAGTGATGAAAAGAAGCATAGTTTGCATCACTTTACATTACTAATTATAGTGATCAGCCAATTGTGCCTTTTTTCCATCATCAGTCAGCTAATTTTTCACATTTACTTGCATCACGTTGTCTATTGACTGTGGAAGGAAGCATTTCTTCTTCCAGTTTACTACGAAAATCCCTTATAGATGAAAATAACTAACATTAAGTTATTTTTCTGAATTATGTAAATTATACCACTATTTTTCCGACTTAAGTGAGGCACATTACAAATCCCTTTGTTTGCACAATATAATGAGATACTCATTTTCTGATCTGGTGAACATTTTACTCATGAATGTTTAAAACAGCAAACTGTTGAATTTCCGGCTATTTTCTAAACTTGATGGTTATTCTGCTATCTATCAGTAATTTCATGCTGTATAATTTGATGTTGTGCTTATATATCAGAACTGGTTTATGACTGGGAATTTCCACAATAATGAATAGGCACACAATTTAGGGTGAATTTGTTGCTTGAAGTTGTGATATTTCATCACATACCTCTTGCCTCATCACTGACTTGTAACATGGGTGCCATTAGTGCATTGCTCATTTCAAAGCAAATCATACTTTTATTTAAGCAGCTCATTGTATCACTTCATGCATAAACAATAGTAGGGAGAATCACCACAGGTAATTTTCTGTTAATAACAAGACGTCAGAAATATTTTAGTAACTTTCATGTTAACTAGTAGTTTTAACAAAAGGTGCACTTGAAAGTAAGGAAAGTTTACATTCCAGTGTTATAAGTGAGAATTATGAAGATATAACAGGCATGTTAGTGATTGTTACTTTGTTATGAAATCAGCCAAATGAAGTAGTAAATTGTGCAGTGAATACTAAAATTATTTAATTTACAATAACTTTCTTAAAACTTACTGTAGTTGTTTTCAATTTTATATAGGGTTGTTTTTTAAATACAAAATGTACTAATATTTGTCAAGGAGTAACATAAGTCAAAAACATTGCATTAAAAATGCAGCTAGGCATTCAGTTTAGACTTGGCTGCTTGCTGTGAAACCTTTCTACAAATGAGATCACGGAAACTGGGAAAGCACACAAGAGAGGGTCCTGGCAACCATCAGAAGGAAGGAGTGGCATGGATCATATGGCAAAGAGAAAAAACAAAGGAAAAACAGTGCAATCAAGTACAGAGGGAAGAGAAAATGAGAAATGACATGATTGAGCAGCTAAGGAACGCTTAATCTACAGAGTTCGACATCAGAATGGTTTTATTTGTGACATATTTTGAAAAGGGCCCATATTAAGATAAAATTAGAATGAATACAAATGTTTTTGTTTTATAAACATGTCACATGAAGGAATGTGTCTGCATAACTCCAAACAGGCAGACTGGGCTCGGCCATTTTACAAAAGATTTTGACAAACAGGAAATTAGGCTGAAACAAATTATCTTTCCCTGGAGCCTGTAGGCACTAGGAGATCAGGGAGATGTCAAAGCAGCCATAAAAAATATGACAAATGTCATGTGGAATGTAAATTGCTCACCCAAATACTCTCCAAGTACTTTTCACACAGTTTAGTTTCTTATTGCTGTTGATTTTTTTTCCCAATTAGCTTAATAATCTGACTCGGGTACTTTTAATTTCAATCACTGTTTATACACCCAGTTCTAACAGTTCCTTTGTTTCACTTTAGCAGGAAGTTTAAGAAATATGTCTTCTTCCTGTGGCTTTAACATAAATTTATTCTGTTCTCTCTTAAAATGTTTCTATGCAATGTGTAAATTACTGCATTATTTGAAAGAATCGCATTTTCACAACTAAAACTTGTGTGAATTAAACTGTATTTAATCATATGCACCTATATTGGTTGTAAAAACCTTTGACATAAGTATACATTTTTAACAAAAAAAAAAAAGCATGTGGTCTGGGCAATGCACACGTCTTCATTATAACAGCAAATTATGTATTTTTACCTGTAGATATTAATGTTGACCAGACTACCATAATTTTTTTTTCCAATTAAAAACAGCAATTCACCACCGGTTTTGAAACTGGTTGAGACGGAAACCAAATCACACAAAGCACTCCAAGATCATAGCTTTCGAAGTCCTTAAATGCAATATATCCAATCCTGCTGTGACCTTGGGGCAGTAGTGAGACTATGGATCAGCTCCTTGGCAGCGAGCCCAGCAACATTTCGTGCCGAAGTCATTATGAAAATATGTCATCGATTCTTCAAAGCCGGGCCCCATGCAGACTTCCTTAATAATTTTGAGGTCATAAAATGTGGCCTCGGGCTGTATTTGTTGCAGCAATTCTTTTTGCAGAGATCTGCCCTTGCGCCACATTTCGACCTTTGCTAGTTTCATGTGTGGTTCAAAACTGTAGTCCCGGCATCCACAGGATGGTAACTCGCGACTTTGCGAAATATGTGCCTAAATTAATGACCTATTAGCTCTAGGAGTAATAAAACGGGGTTCCACACGACCACAAGTTAAATCTACAAACGGTGTCGTTTCCACAACGGCCAACACCCAACGAATCGGCAATGCTGCGAGTTGTATGGGTTAAAACACACACGCGGACAAAGGCGCAATCAAACCAAACCAAACCCTAACACTGAAGGAATATGGAACCTTCTGACTCAACTTCTTGTCAAACAGCCCCAGTCAGTACCGGACAGGCGGGCTGGAAAAACCAATGCGATATCGCGTCTTGCGCGCAATAAAGGCTTTTGGAGGGTTACGCAAAAACATTGACACGCACTGCGACAATCAAATCCAGCCATCACCAATAAACAAGCTGACCGAAACAATATTGGAGCGCAGGAACCGGCATGGTTCCGAAACTGTTGGCGCGCAACTGGCGGCCGAACCTAAAAACTCTTGGTGCGTACAGGAGATTGGGTCCATTGCGCAAATACTAGCCTCGTGTTTAATGGGACTTCATGAGGCAGTTGAAAGATGTTGTACAGGTCTTGACCCAAAATACTGACGTCAGAAGGCTATACGTCTCATTGTACTAGTCGTATGATTAACACTACTCGACTTAAAAAAGTGGTGGCGCCCTCGCTATCTAACTCAACTCTGGGTTGGGTTAACCTGAATTAAACAGAGGTAGGACTCAGGAGGCGGTAATTCATCTATACACATTAGCCTTGCCCGGGGTTGCCGGCCTCAAATCTTTGGCTTTGCAGGTTGAGGCGGTTTGATTCAAATGTTTGAAACAAAGATCAAAGGTTTGAGAAGCGGACCATTAATGCGGAGTTCAAGAGGTGACCGTAACCAAACACCGATACCTAACACAATCTTAAAAAACACTTGGGTCAGTTAGTCAGCCTCCATTCCAACATTTTTTGGAAAATGTAGAGACTATCACCGTCAGTTAAGCACATCCCAAAGGACGGTCGTTCACAATACGCTGGAAGGCCTCTGTTACGGTCGCACGAAAACAACATTACGAAACAACTTAATGGTCACTGGAGTTCGTCCATCTGCTAAATCGCTAGAGATATATGCTTAAAAATAATATTAAAAACGAACGATTTTTTACTGGCATCATCTAGTATGGCATGGGAATAGTTTTTTAACGAATTCTGGAAACACACATTTCACAGTAGCAGACAAAACGAGTCCTTCACTTAGTGACAATCGGGTGGTGGGCAGTTGTTACTGAGAACTGCATTCTGTACAGCAAAATTAAAATTTTAAAAGTGTAACAAACGGGAACAGTGGTTGGTACAGTTCAAAATATTACTCGTACACAGGTGGTTTATATACACTATACTCATGTCTATATAAACACACATGTGCCCACAAGTGGGTAACAAAAGATCTGGGCAGATTACCCCCGACAGTCCGGCACGTTGTTTACTTCGTTTTGTTCTTTTCTACTCACCTCTGGGCTGAAGCTCTGTTTAACGGATGCTTCACTTAAATGCGAACAGATAATGCATAGGAACCAATGCAACCAGCAATACATTCGGAGGAATGTAGGAATCTTGAAACATCTCATTTCTCACTTCACGTTATTCCTTGCGTACCCCAAATTGTCAGTGACGCGTGAAAATCAGAATTCTAAGAGCAGCAAACGAAGTTGCGACTGGACTGAAACCGCTTTCCCAAAGGGGGTGTCCCCCTACTTAAAAAGTTCTTTAAAGCTTATTTTCCAAGCTGAAATCGTTTGGGACTCCCAAGCAGACGCACGTCTTGCCAAAATCTGAACTTTACTTTCCTTGGTAATTCTTTTTTTGTTTTATTTTGTTTTGTAGTCTTCCTCGGAGTTGAAGACGTGGTACTGCTTCCCCAGAGAAATCGGATTTGGCAGCAAGTTTTCACTGAAAGCGGAAGATGAAGAACGAACTCCAGCCCCCAAGTTGCGTGCTGAATTTTGCTGGAGGTGGAGTTGGGATAAAAAAGGGGAGTTGATTTTGGAGATTTTTTTTCCTCGACGAATCTGAAGCAGAGAGCTACACTTTTAAATAAGAATATTTTTTTTACAAGAGACTGATGAATAATCATTGTAAATATTACACGATGATTTAATGTTTAAAGAAGATTTTTGTTTAACAATAAAATTATTTGATCATTTTTATGGCGGTTTTGCGGCTAAAATTCACGAAAAACAAATACCTATCGCCATCTTCTGGGCATCCTAAAAATTGGAAAATATGTATTTGCAGCGTCCTTTACCTCAGTCTTAGCGAGACTTAGAAAATTCTATCTAGATGAATGGCTTATCGCATAATCAATTTGACACTAGAAGACAGTTTCAGTTACAGGGTTTAATATTGTTAGATTGTTTGAATATTCAAGCTATGCATACAAATATAACAGTTTTCAATTCTGAATGTGTTTTGTTAGACTTTTGTCCAATAATAACAATTCATTTTATTTATATAGCGCCTTTCCCATGCTCATTGCGCTTATTTGAAAAGCAGGGTATATGTAACATTGGATACAAAAATGTTCTGCCTAGAACACTAAACAGATAAGTAAAGGATATAAAAAACATTAAATAATAATAATAATGATAATGCATTTTATATAGCGCCTTTCCCATGCTCAAGGCTCATTAAACAGAATAAAAGAAAAAAAAAAGTAAAATACTAAGCTTAATACTAAAAGAAATGCCTGAAACAAATAACATCATTTGTGATATAACTCACACACAGATTATGATGAGTATATGGACATAGAGGTAAACTGAAAGAAGTTAGATTAAGTTAAAAGCCTTCCTGAACAGATGCATTTTAAGTTGTTTTTTAAAAGAATGAACTGAGTCAGCTGATCTCATTAATTTTTGGAGGTCATTCCAAAGTCTGGTAACTATACATCTAAAAGCCCTGTCACCCTGGGGCAAAACAAGATTGCCAGAATCAGAGGACCTTAGTGGCCGAACAGGAGCATAGTGATGGAGAAGGTCACTGATGCAGTCCGGTGCAATGCCATTTAAAACTTGAAGGTTATTAATATAATTTTATATTCAATCCTATAAGACACAAGGAGCCAGGGGAAGTGAAACAGGATAGGTGTTTTGTGCTCACTGTTGCTGGTTTGTGTAAGAACTCTTGTAGAAAAGTTTTGAATTATCTGGAGCTGTGATATAAGATTTGAAGGGGCACCTGCAAGTAGGGAGTTACAATAATCGATGCGATGTTTTAGAAGCATGGCCAAGTTTCTTATCATTAGAAAAGGAGAGGAATGAGCAAACATGGAATATGTTATGGAAGTGAAAGTAAGAAAGTTTCTTAATGTGGCTTATGTGGGTGGAGTAAGAAAGGGAGGAATCAAAAATGACACAGAGATTAAAAGGTCTAATGAGATCACCGTCAAAAGTGAGTTATGCTCTATCCAGGTTTTCATTTCACTGAGGCAAGTTGTGAGCTGAGAAAGCTCTGATAAAGTGTTGCTTTTAACATTGAAATAAATGTGGGTATCATCTACACAAAAATGAAAACCCAGTCCATAAATACAAATAATATGGCCAAGGGGAAGCATATACAGTAGATACAGAAAAGCAGAGGGCTGAGAACAGAGCCCTGAGGAACTACTTGCGTAAGTGGCGGTGAGCTGGACCTTCTGTTGCCAAGACTAAGAAACTCTTGCCTATCAGTCAGATAGGACTTAAACCACTGGAGGGCAGTGTCAGAGATACCCAGCATGTTCTCCATTCTGGACAGTAGAGTGTCATGTCTGACAGTGTCAAGTGCTGCACTGAGGTCTAATAAAATTAATATGCTGGTTTGTCCAGAGTCTGCTGCCATAAGCAAATCATTAGTTACCCGAAGCAGAGGAGTGTCACAGCTGTGAAAGTGTGAATGTTTTTGATAGAGTAAATAAAAGGTGTCAAGGTGCATATTTTCAGGTAAAAAAGTTTTAGAAAATTAAACCAACAAAAGTTGAAGTTACAGTAAAGATGTGTAGAATTGTGCTGTCCACTGTGAGTTAAAGCTTGAAATCAAGATCATGTCGGATATTTTTTTCAGCTTCAATAAGATGTTATAAGCAGTAATAGTTATATAGAAATACAAAATGTTAATTTTTAGGGAGAAAAAATGTAAATGTATTAAAAAAAAACTTTCACTGCATTTGTTTACAAAGAATACACAACTTTTAAGTAATAGTAGAAGCAGTAGTAATAGTATTGTTAGATGTACAGAATATAGTGAGAATCTTCACTGCATATACTACCAACATGAAACCCTCTCTGGTGCCAGGATTTTAAAAAAATCATTAAAATACGTAACATTATTTATACTTTGCAGACTGTTTTGTTAAGAATAACACATTTGATCTGTTTGGACAAGTCTCCATCAGTCTAAAACATCTAGATTTTTCAATTATCTCATGTTACCTCAGTCCTCAAACTCAGTCAAACTGCATTTGGTATGGATTGCCCTCTTTAGGTGAGTCCACTTAAAGTTAATCTTTGACTGGGCCATTACAAGACATTGCTGTTCTTGTTTCTTAAGCCATCACTTGTTTACGTTGGCTGTGTGCTTTAAATCTTTAAATCAAAAGATGAAATTTTTATTTAAGTACGATATTGTAAAAGAGGGCAGCAGCTGTTATGCAAACTATTTTGATATTTGGAGCAATTTATTTCCTTCTTCATCCTGATCTAAGTTCTTGGTCCGCTGAGGAGAAGCAGTGCAATATGTGATGCTACCTCCTCTTTATTGTGTTTCAAAGTAAGTACTTTTGTTCTTTGGGTTTGCACAAAACATGTTTTCTACTATTGAGGGTAAAAAGTTCTGTATTCTTTTAAAATCTAAAAAAAAGTTGGAAGTTCTTGTTTTTGGAAAAAGTGGCTTTTAGTCTCTTGATATCCTCTGATCTGAGCTTTTTCCTTTCCTGGTCATAAATTTTGGACAATTATCCTGATCTTTGTAATGTCCTGATGGTACAATTTCTCTTCAACTTTACAATTTCAGGAATCCCAATGTTCTATGCTTCATGTTTTGCCTTTAATGTTCCTTTGTATCCCTCTGCTTTTCTGCACTAATCATCAATAAGATCCAATAGATCTTTTATTATTTTCTTGCTTGTCATGATTGCCTTTGTACTATGCAACCTCGAAACATTCAGAGAACATCAGAAGCAACTGATTTTATTTAGGACCAATCAGAATCCATTTGGCTGATGTCAGGGGAAACAGACTACCTTTGTATATGAATCTCAGCACTGTTATGGACTCTCATTTGAGAGGATGTGTACACTTATGCAACCATGGTATTGAAAGTTTTTTTTTCTAAAATCATTTGTTTATTTTCCAGTGAACAATGAAATATTGTTGGTTATAATGTCTCATTACAGGTGAAAAATGTCAGACAGAATTTGTCCATATTTAGATCTTTAAATCAGCCAAAGCTAAAATTTCAATAAGGGTGTTTAGACCTGAAATTCATTGTATTATTATTTGTTTTTAATGTCATTTCTTGTTTATTTACTTGAATACTTGAATCCTAACATCTTTTGCTTACATTACATCAGAAAGTTTCACCCTTGTACAGAATGTTTTTGTATCCAACAAAATACAAGCAGGATTAAAACAATTTGTTGAGTGCATATGTAGCATGCTTAAGCAACTCAAGCATATTAAACTCCATAACTTGAATTTGTTTTAGCATATCAGATGAGTTCTGTAGTAGATCATTTTTGTAGTGGTGGCAAGGTGGGGAAGTGGCTAGCAGACTTATTCCAACAAGGAGAGAATATTCAAAACACACTCTGGAGGTTCCTGGGCTCTCAGTTTAAGCTCAGAACTGGAGATTGCAGGTTCTCCTTGTGCTTAGGTGGGTTTTTCTCTCACAATCCAATGATGTACAGGGTAGGGTATCTGGTGGCTCTAAAGTGGCCTGATGTGAGTGAGTATTCATGTATTTTTGTGCCTTGCAATAGCATGGTAAAGGGTTGGTTCCAGCCTTGCAATAAATGCAGTTATGACAGGCAAAAGCTTCCCGTGATCCTGAGTAAATAAGTGATAAGAAGACTTATGGATGGATAGATGTATGTTTGAATTATACTCTGTGTAAAAAAAGAATATTATCTTATATAAAATTTCTATTTGCAACAATTCCCAAACATAGACTAGAGGTTACTTAAAGACCATCTGCCTCACTGGAGCTTTTATTTTTTCCTTTCCTCATTTCTCATTCCTCCTTTCCTCATCTAGATTTCTGATTTTTAAAGCTATATTTCTTTGTGTCACTATTGTATCATATCAGTAGTGCTTTGGACTAATTTCATCTGTTTATCCATTTCTAAATCTGTGCCGGGAGGAGCTAGAGCCCAACTTGACTAGACAAGATATTAACAAACCTTGAAATATTTAATGAGCTCTTCACAGTGCATACAATTCTCATGTAAACACCTGCACTCTCTTATGTCATGCCAGTTAAGAGTCACTAAATGACTGAATATAAACACTTTTATGACATTGGAGGAAAGCAGAGTACCTGCAGACAACACATGACAACAACGAGAAAGCTTTCAAATTCAGTAAGGTTTTTGATGAGGTCCAGATGGAGATTCAGATTCATCTCCTGTGGACAATAAGGCAGCTATGCTGATCGCTGTATCACACAGTGCACTTTGTACTCTCTTATTTTATTTTTATTTTCTAATTAATTCATGTTTTTACTATTAATGTGTTGCTCATATAATATGTGTAGTCTTTTTGAATTTGCTAATCGTATGTAGTGCTTTGAGCTGAGGTTTACTATAAAGGGCCTGTTCAATTCAGCTATTCATTTTATAAATATTGTTTTTCTTTTATCTGGGTAGAAGCATGCTAAACAAGAATAAATTGAATTTAATATTTTCAAATTAACCATTTGATAATATATTACTATTTTTCCAATTAAAAGATAACTGGAAACACATTTGTACTAGGGGGTTGCCAACAGAGCTTGAACATAAATATGAAGTGATTTTTTTATTGTTTTTCCAATGATTTTTACATTGTGGTAGAAAATGTCCTTTTGTAAAAGTGACTTGTCATTAAAAAGACACAAAATGCTTGAAGTGCCTAAACATTCTAGAAAGATATCGGCCCAAGTCAGTGGATATGTCAGGTTTGCTATATTTCATGGTTACCTTGAGTTTCCATTTTCAGAAATGTCAAAAACATCAAGAGGCTACAATGCATTTTTGAGCTCCTAACTATAGTTAGGTGCTTGTGCCTATCTGCTGCTTCCAGGTCTCTCTTAGTTTTAGCTTTCCTTAACAAACTTAATAATTATCAAATTAATACTTTACAGTTTAGTTGATATCTCAAACCTTCGAAGCATGCATGTGTGGTTTGTACTGTGGTTAAAAGGCAGTGCTTCTTAGACGGTGATTCAGCCGTACCAGCTCAGACAGCATACTTATAGTTTCATGAAATCAGCAGTGCAGTTATTCATACTGCAACATCTACTGGTGAAAAGCTGCAAGTCACAAATTGTCAATAATATCAGAATCAATGCAAATAAAATTTGCAGGCTCTCAATCTTTTGAATTAATTACAAAATTTCAAGGCAAATGCTTAAATTACATTGACGGGGCAACTTGTTAATGACTGTCGAAACATATTTAGTAATTCTTCTTCTTCTTTCGGCTGCTTCCATTAGGGGTTGCCACAGCGGATCATCCAAAATTGTTATCCGCATATTGATTTGGCAAAATTTTACACCAGATTCCCATATTTAGTAATAATAAGTACATAATGAAAAGAAGTACAATTGTAAAAGGGGACAAATATTTTTACATGGAATTCTAAATATTTTGCCGTTTTATCATAAAGTTATTCTAAAACATTTATTTTGTTTAAAATTAGATATAATCTAATAATATATATTTCTGCAAACATTGCAATAAATTGAAAATCATCAGATATAATGTATAACTACAGTTATAGAAATATTTAAAAATTCTTTCAAAGATGTAAAAAACTCCAAATAAATAACTATCCATCCATCCATCCATTTTCTAACCTGCTTAATCCTAAATAAATGTCTTCAAATAATAAGGTGGTGAATTCACAGACAATGGCTTTTTTAAATAAATAAATAAAATGTTAGATATTTTCAGTTTGTGTCTAAGAGCAGTGCCAGTGTTGATTTTTTTCTCAGTGCCTACATTAAATGTTCTATTAAGGCATACCCCTTTGTATTATGTACTTTTCTATAAAAATAAAAAAGGTATACATTATTTTTATCACAGCTTGCAATTGTTAGGAACCTTATTTGTCTGGTTAATAGTTCAGCTTTTGCATTTTTTGTTTCTCTAATGTTTTCTTGAGCTACAGATTAGCCATTCACTGACCCAGGAACATACAGTATATTCCACTCTGTAACAAAGAAGCTCATTAATTGTTATTTGACGGTACATTTGTTTATTTGCTTATTTAAATCACTAGATACTTAGGAAATGACGGGACAGCTAAACCTACAGACTCAGCACCAGAAAAGTGAACCCCGTCTTTGATATAAAACACACATCTTTTAGACATTTCAAAAAAGATTAAAGACAACAAAGACATTTTCTAATACTGAAATATAAAGGAAGAAACAGGGAAACAAGAAGTTCAGCCAAACAATGATTTGAAGGACATACAACAGTCTTTGACTTAAAAGAATAGCTAGAATGAATCATTCAACTCAAGGCTGAAGTTTGACTGAAATTGTCAACAGTTTTAGTTTCATTCCTTTAGCATTAGAACATGGAACTTGCTAAGCTAATTTTCACATGAAAAATATTATAAAAATTTTAAAAATTAGTTCAACATAGTAAGTCTTAGAGTACCTCAGTGTTACGCATGGTAGTGGAAAATCTAATGTGAAGTTCAGATAAAAGCTAATTTAGATAATATGTTTTTGATCTCATTTAGCTATTGGGGAAGAAAGCAGGAATGCATTTCTAAATGATTCAGAACACAGAGAGAATCTCCCAAGTAGTGAAGCTATACTTAACTATTCTATACTTATCCGTGATTGCTATATTTAAATAAACAAGGTGGATTTTGGTAATGAATATGCATTATCCCAGAGATGACATGCTAATTAAGCATATTGTAGAGAAAAGTAAACAAAGAGAACAGTGTACAGTATCAACATAGAAGAGGTAGGGTAATGGAAAAAAATCAGTGGGACTTTTCGGTAATGGTCCTGAAGTCACTAAACAACCCTTTTAAGTCTTGTTATAGCAGCAGTAGTACTACCAGTAGCTGTGTTATGTGTACAGAATTCAGTGAAATTCTTACTTTCATTTCTGACCTTGCAACATATCTCCACTCTATGGCACCATGATAAACAGGAATGATTTAAAATTACATGTTGAGAAATTAAAAATAATAGGAGTATCAAGGTGAGTTCTAGGCCAGAAATCACTAATCATTTCCTTATTTAGACCAGCTAATTCCAATATATGGGTTAGAAGGTGGTGAAGCCTATCCCAACAGCATCAGGTACAATGGAGAAGTCAGTCCAGAATAGGATGCCAGTCTATCACTGGGCACACTCACTCACTTTAGATCAATTCAGAGTGAGTCACCATTCAGCCCAAACTACACATCTATAAGATGCTGTAGGAAAACCTGACTACAATGAGAAAAACTTACTCATATTCAGGGAAAAAGTGCAATTCCCACAGGTAGCAGCCAGGCTGGAAATCTAGTTAATTTTCCTAGAGCTATAAAGAAGGAGCACAGCACTGACCACTGCAGAAATCAGTGACCAGTAAACCTAAGTACAGTAGCATGGCTTTACTTTACATGATCAAAATCTGAAATAAAGTAACCTTGTATATTTTTAATGTTTATAATAATATTTTTGATAAAAAATATTGTGTAATTTAAATAATGGCATGAAATATTGATGATTTTCTTTAAATTTCTATTTGCATGAAGCCTGAGGTTATAACACCATCATTTAAAGAAACACAAGAACCAACATGGCTGTCATGAAAATCCTTGACGGAGTGCACTCACCCTCACCGAGTCAATTTAGAAACCTGACGAAACCTAACCTGCACATATTTGGGATGAGGGACGAACTTAGGTTACCCTGATGAAAACTCTGAAACACAGGGAAAAGAATCACACAGATAGTGATCTGGGTGGAAATTGAACAAGTGTCAACAGAACAATAATAAAAGTGCACTAATAACTTGCCACTCCTTTTTGTATTTAGTATATTTAAACCAAAAAGGGTCAAATGCAATTTGTGCAAAATTGTATTTGCGTAGCTCACATTTGTGGGGAAAAAATACATATGCATAATATTTGTATAGCCGTAATATAGGCAGGCAATTGCCTTTACTAATTAACTAATGTAGAGAAAAGCCAAGCAAAATGACACCTTTTATTGGCTAACTAAAAAGATTACAATATGCAAGCTTTCGAGGCAACTCAGGCCCCTTCTTCAGGCAAGATGTAAAGATCTTTCCTGAAGAAGGGGCCTGAGTTGCCTCGAAAGCTTGCATATTGTAATCTTTTTAGTTAGCCAATAAAAGGTGTCATTTTGCTTGGCTTTTCTCTAAATTCATAATGGCTAACACGGTACAACACCCTAGTACTAATTAACTAATGCAACTTCTTTTAGTACTGGGATATGGGGTTATAATGATCTATATAGTTTAACACCACTGAATAGTTTCTTCACATTAGTGGTAAAGACAAAACTTTCTCCTCCTTTGCTGATAGGTGTCATGATGTTATTAGGGTAAACTAGACATCACCACTTTTCTGATTAAATTATTTCTAGTTTTCAAAGTACCTCTCCTTGCCCAGCCTTCTGCCTCAGGAACTACTGTATATATGTCACTTTTTACTTGATGATAATATATAAAGTTTAATTTCAGGCCCAACTATTCTGTGCTTTGGATGCTTTGCTTGATTTTGGTCCTTCTGGTACTCTTCTTTCATTATCATACATATTCTCAGTCTCAATCAATTTTACCATCCATTAACTTTACTGAAGACTAAGATTTGCCTAGCAGACAATATCAGCCCATATTGCTGCATCACTTTATATATTTGCTCTTCCTGACCACTCTATACATTTTGACACTGTTGACAACAAAATCCTCCTGAACAGCATGTAAAATTATTTTGGAAGAATAAAACCAACACTGCGGTGGGTTGGCACCCTGCCCAGGATTGTTTCCTGCCTTGTGCCCTGTGTTGGCTGGGATTGGCTCCAGCAGACCCCCGTGACCCTGTGTTCAGATTCAGCGGGTTGGAAAATGGATGGATGGATGGATAAAACCAACAACCTTTGTTATCATCTTGAAACTTCCACATGCAGATCTAGCTAATAGCTAAAATGCCTTTCTGACATCTGAAGACAATCCTCTAGACCAGAGGTCTGTAAAGACAGTTCGGGAGGACCATAGTGGCTGCAGATTTTTTTTTATAACCTAATCTGCTATATAATAAAACAATAAGGGTTGTGTTTGTGTGTGTCCAGTTCCTCTGAGCAATATCATTGGTTAGTTTGGATTCAGTGATGCTTGATTGAAAGAGAAAGTGCAAGTGTAAGATACATGAGGAGGAGTAAAGGCATGGGAGGCACTGTGGGAAAGTATAAAAGCAGGCAGGAGGAAGCAAGGCATCTCGAAATGACAGTCTTGAGTGAGGGAGTGATGGTCAAGAGAGGTTCAGACACACAAGGATACTGAGGAAAGGCACTGATGGTACACATAGGGTAAGGTATATCAAATGTTTTAAAATGTATTCCATTACCTGTTTTTGACAGGTAACATGGCTAGTTTTAGTAAGAATTCAATTATTGCTGTTGTAGCACTTATTGCTCAAGCAAAAGTTTTATGCTGCATTATAGTTGTCTCTCCTGTTGAGATTCATTTACATTTACATGTATTCACTTAGCAGACACTTTTATTCAAAGAGACTTACAAATGAGTCAACATAAAGGAGTTAACATCAGTCTGGGGAACTGTTTAGGAACAAGTTTTACAGGACAAGTCTACAAAATTGATCATCACAAGTGAGGAACTCTAAACCAAACAACAAAAAACTAGTTAATCATTCCATAAGAACAAGAATCTATCAAAGCCAATATCTGTTAGACAGGTACTCATAGAAGAAGAAACTCTTAAAACACTTACTAAAAACATTGAGGGAGTCAGCAGTAGGATGGAATTGGGCAACATATTCTACCAGCTCAGAGGTACAAATGAAAAGAGTCAGTTGAGATTTGATGCTACGTAGAGACATAGCATCAGTGAATTCTGTTCAGTTGCAGACGTGAGTGGGTGAGAAGGAGCATAGGACCTCATGAGTGTCTTCATATACATAGGTGCTGACCCCTTGACTACTCTGTATTGTAAGCATTAAGGATTTGAAGTTAATACATGCTGCTAAAGGCAGCAATTGTAGCAACTTGAAAAGAGCAATGACATGTCTGTCTTGGCTAGTTGAACACAATACATACTTCTGCATTTTGAATCATATACAGTGGCTTGGTAGCACACGTAGATACTCCTGCAAGTAGAGAGTTGCAGTAGTTCAAATGTAGCATACTCTTGGATCAGAAGTTGTGCTTCATACTCTGAGAGACATGGTTTGATCTTACAGGTGTTGTACAGAATAAATCTGCAAAACCAAGGGACATCTGCAATGTGGTCAGTAAAAGACTTGGCATGTGTTACCTATAATGACCCAAGCTGAACAGAGATGGGGGTGGCTGGTTTGGACAAAAAAGGATGTCCATCTTTTTTTAGTGTGAATTGGAGATAGTTTTCATTCATCTGTGTTGAGATATCAGGAAGACATGCCGTGATTCAAACTGATACTCATTTTCCTCTGTAGGGAATGAAAAGTACAGCTGTGTGTAATCAGCTGATGTGAGAAACCATGGCATAGAATGATGCAGCCTAGTGAGATGGTACATAAAGAGAAGAGGAGAGGACCCAGTACCAATCCTTGGGGTACTACCATGCTTCTCTGATGTGCCCTTGACATCTCTCTTCTGCATGACACACGGGAGGATCTACCAGAAAGGTAGGGTTCAAACCATCTTGAAAGCAGTCTCAGTGATATCAAGGTCAGAGAGGGTGTCGAAGGTGGAAGAGAGATCTAGGAGAATGAGGACAGATCCGTAATTGCTTATTTTAGTCTTAAACAGCTGCATTCATGTTTTTGGTGCTCCTTATAAGCTGTAAGATACAAGTAATAAAGGAACCAGCAGTTCTCTATCTAGCTTTTCATTATGAAATATCTGGTTTAATGAAATATTTGGACGGAAACTGAAGAGAAAAAAGGTGAAGGACTAATAATTAGTCATCCGCTTCAGGTTTCAAATCATTTGGATGATATCCTTGGAATGGAAAAAATCTACAGTATAAGAATGACCTAACATAGAGAAAAACACTACCAAGCTATAAAATCAAATAAGATTTGTTATTGGCAAAGATTGGTTTCTAATTAAGCAATTAGGTTGGAACAAAAACCTGCAGCCACTACAGCCCCGCTGGGCTGACTGTGCAGACCCCTGCTGTAGACCCTAACCTTCTCCATTTCAGATTTATAACTTCCCTACTATAATTTCATTACTTCTCTGTTGGATTGATTCAGGCATTCTCATAACCCACTTTCCACAATAAATATTTCAGTTCTTGAAATATTATTTGTAGAATCCAAGCATGTACCATATTTTGTAACTAAGTAGCATTCAAATATTCCAGGACCACTGGTATCCTTTTATTTGTCAGTTTTCTTAAGGGCTCTGTAAATCACTCATATAACTGTGAAACTAAGCATCTGTCCTCATTACTCATTCCAAATAATTTAAATCTGTTTAATGATTCTAAACATCTCATTGCTCCAAAACCACACTGCACTATTCATTTAGCTCTTTGGAACTCTATCCTAATGTTTTTCTCAGAATCTCATTCAGCCCAACATTCAGCTTCCAGCCATAGCCAGTTCTCCTATTTTGTTGTCTATTAATTCTTATTACTTTTAAGATGTAACACTGATTATTACTATTAATTCATGCAATCTACTATTGACTTAGTGTCTGTATCTAGCCTTACAATCTTTCAGCACCTCTAAAATTATTGACTCTCATTTTAACTTTTACCTAATTTTTTACATTTTATTCAATAGAGTGGACAAGACAGCTCCCTTATAGCATCCTTTCAAATCAAAATAATTTCAAGTAGTCCAGAGTATATAAGGAGAGTGTGTTAATGAAATATAGGGGAGTCACAAGAAAGGGTTTAGATAAAAGTATAATGTTAACAGAAACAAAACTAAATACCTACACTTTATCTGACCATTTCTAGCCCTTCTCCTGCCACACTGGACTCTTTTTCTCTCATAAGAACAGCACTTACCAGTAAATTTCTCCTGAACCCACACAACTGGCCAGTGAAATGGAGTTAAATTTTAGCCTTAGTCCATGGCTACTTCTGGGGACATTTTATTTATATTGTGTCCTGAGTCCTGCAGTTAGCCCCACCATTAACAGAGTCTTGTTTGTGCTAGCAATATGGGATAGTCATTTATTTAATTCAGATTTATTTGTAAATGACCAACACACAAACATTTCAAAATTATTTTAAAAGAATTCAAAATTAACTTAAGTATTCACATCTTGAGTCAGTATTTGGTAGAGGCAGTTTTGGTACAAATTACAGCTGTGTTAGTAAACGGAAAAATCTATACCAGCCTTCCACACCAGACATGGCCATTTTTATTATTTATTTTTGGAACTGGTGTCTAGTGGTAGGTGGTGCAAGAGTAATCAACTGTTGTTGTTTTTTCTCATAGGAAAGAGTTTGGACTTTGATTGAACCATTCCAGAATAGTGAAATGTCTGGTTTAAACATCTATGGTGTCTTTTGTTATATTCTAAAGGTCAGTCTTCTTCTAAATCCAGTGTCTTTTAGATGTGGTTTCAATGTTTTCCTCTAGAATTTATCTGTAGGCCTACTCTTGTGCGTCCATTTTTTCCTTTTAATCTTAACATCCTTTCCAGGATGTCCTCATTACATAGTCATTGTGCTTCATCATATGCTTGCTGTTCTCAAGATGGTGTGCTACATTAAACTTGTACTAAATATAAAGCTTAAAGAAGAGAACAAATAGGTCAACATCGGTCTCATCAGACAAGAGAATCTTCTTACAGTTGGTGACCATGCTCTTTACTTGTTTTCTTGTAATCTACTGTCAAGATCTAATATGAATTTCTCCCTGACAGTAGCTGTTTTGGTTCTCCGTTGCTGTTAACTGTGATATGGGTTATTTTCCCATCCCATCTGTGAAAAACTGTAATTGTTTATATTTTCCATATCTCTCTTGGTGACTTCACTGACTAATGTTCTCACTCATTTTAGAACATGCCCTTCCTTAGAAAGATTCACAGTAGTGAAATATATATTCTCCATTTCCTTATTGCAATTTAAGCTGGGATTCTCAGTGCCTTGGGGAGTTTCAACAACCATATGAACTTTTTAAAGTGTTTCTTAGTCTTAATGATGTCATTTTAGATAGGAACTATTCTAACTGTGGTACTCCCCTGTGATAGGTACATAGGTGGTTTCAATTCATCATGCTATATTATGTAATACCAGTAACGGTGCACTGCACAATAATGTGCAGTGAATACACTTGACTTGAGCATGCAGTTTTCATACTCTTTCTCTGTAGTTTAGCATTCGTTTGCACAGAGGTGGATGCGCTTCTTTTCTCTACCCTAGCGGCCAGCTTCTTCTCTTGTTTCGACGGCATGTTTTTACATTAAAACTGATTAAGTCAGTGTTTGCATTGCAATTACTTAGTATGTTTTCTTTAATTTTTCACTTAAGATGGCACTTAAATATTCAATCTGCCTCAAGAATGATTTAATATATGAAGAGGTAGGGGACGTGACGGCGAAGGTTGTAGGGATGAGAACGGCGCCTGAACACATGCGCCGCACGGCCATCCTGCTGGCTGCTGCCGAGAGTTGATTCTACAATGAAATAAAATAAAAATAAAAAGAGGAATAATCTTGGATGTCAATCATCACCCCAAAAGTAGATAGTAGACGTCATGTAGTATATGTGTACCAAATTTCAGGCCAATAGTTCAAACGGTTTGCGAGCTACAGGTGATTTAATACAAGACAGACAAACGAACAACCACGGTAGCATATTATATAAGAAGATATGAAGAGCCAATTTAGGTGTTCCAGATTATAGGGTGTGAGTATACGTTGGATATCAGATTTTTTCAGATTTTTTTATAGTTAATATTAAAATGATCTTACAATTTAGTTTTTAGTTTGACATTATGAAGTTTACCATGCTAATCAAGAGCAAAATTTCAATTGCGACATAATAATTGTCAAAAACCTGCTGGGGGAAGTTTGTTTCATTGTAATCTGTAAAATGTGCTATGGTAGAAGGCAAATAAGAGGCTAAAATAAATAACGTTAGAGTAGGACTATATTAACTTTTATCATTTCCTTCCATAATTAACAAACATAGATAAGCTGCATTTCACAACAGAGACAGATATAAAAATATTATTTAAAATTAACCTTTTAACCTTTCAGTTGGTTTTCCATGTAATGTTTTTCTTAAGATGGACAACAGAATGAATGCTAATATTCTTGAGGAGATGTTGATCAGTTGTCTTTATTTTATATCTGTTTTACATTCAAAGGCCACTTTATTAGATATACTGTACCTATCTACAACCTGGTAGAACCCCCTTTTGTTTCCAGAACAGCCTGAATTCTTTAAAGCATAGGTTCAAAATAGTACATGAACAAGCCGTAGGGTTTGTTTTCTGCTTATGTTATATCATTACACAATTCTTACAGATTTGTTGGTCACACTTTTGTGCTGTGAACCTTTTGTTCCACTTTTTCACAAAAATGGTCAGTTGGACTCAAATCTTTGGATTATGCTGTCAAATGGATTAAACTAAAATGACTGTCACATTTCTTGGGCCAACTTCAAGTGATTTGAGCTTTGCAACAATGGTGCATCATGCTGCTGGAGGTATCCATTTAGAACAGCGTAGACTATGGTCATAAAGGGATGTATGTGGTCAGTGACAATTTTAGATATGTTGTGAAGCAGAAATTTGATGGTCATTAAAGTCATACTCTTCACCACACTACTTGATAACGTGTTCCATGTGTCTATGGTTCTTTGTGTGAAGATATTTGTGAAATATTGTCTTTACCAAGTTTCCAACCCAGTCCCAGTGTTGTTGTTAGAGAATTTCTTTTAAATTAACAGCAAAGATACACTGTACTAATTCCTTTTTTAATTTCAAACAATTTAATCATGTCACTTTACCTGCTTAAACTAAAATGTTCAGTTTCTTCAATCATTCCTCATAGATAATACCTCTCAATCTTGGAATCAGCCACATCACTCTCCTCTAAACTTTCTAAAGCACAGCTACATCTTTTTGATAATATGAACATCAAAACTGAATACAGTACTCCAGTACTCCAGAATAGTGTGTTACATACAGTACCTTAAGCATAACCTCTCTTAACTTATCTTATTTAGGCTGGGAGTCCAAAACCTGCAGCCACATGTGGTCTCCATGACTGAGTTTGAGAAACACTACTCCAGAGATTGTAGCGTGTGAAAATTCCAAAATGGCAGCTGTTTCTGAGATGCTGGAAGGAACCAGCTATATCAGGAACTAACAATCATGCCACAGTCAGTTAGATCAGGTATCTTGGCCACTCTAATGTTTGACCGAACAACAACTAAACCTCATTATCATGTTTACATGCAGAGTAAATTGAGTTGCATCACATTATTAGTTGTTTAGAAGAGGAAACCATTGTATTAATGAACAGGTGTACCTAATAAAGTGGCCACTGAATGCATACTTGTGTGGGCTATAGAGAGCCAAGATATCTCAGGTCATCAATGGTCACGAGGCAATGAACCAGGGCACACTGATTTTCATGCTCATTTACCTTGGTGACTTTTGGAACTAATAATCAGCTTAACCACATTTCGTTGAACCCTTGGTGGTAACATATATATAAGTACAAGGTGAACAAGCAAACTATACATTCTTAAAAAACAAAAGTGCTTCCTTGAATTATAAAATTAGCACACAGAACAAACATAATTAAGTCAATAAATTCAAAAATACATCCCTGTGAAAAAGGTACTTGAGGAATGATACACCATTAATTTTATATTTCCAAAGCTTTATTAGCATTTAACCTTTTTTGTTATTATGCATCTTAATAAACTATACCCGGAGCACAGGATATCATTAAAAGTCAACCTGGTTAGATTTAAATAAACAAAAAAATCATGTGTAGAAGCAATCTGCTGTTTAAGTTACCAAGATGAATGGTCATGTTTCCATTAAAATTAAATACACTATTGAGAATTAAATTATTTTATAGAAAGCAATTGCATTCTGAATTATCAATCACTGCTGAGCCAACTGGTAGATGGATCAAAACACATCCCATACTAAATGTAACAGGCAAATTTGTGACATTACATTACTCTTACATTAACACACTTCAGCTGGAATATCTGCTGGAAAAAGGTATTATTTTAGAATTTAGGGAGACTTTATACTATTATGTTATCTTATTCATTCATTACATTTATCCATATCATGGAAACACAGAGAATTTTAATTTAATTTGTATTTCCGAAAATAAAAAAATAAAATGTAGCAAAGTGATGCAGCTCATACTGTTTGTGTTTAGAGCCATAGGGCTTGGGGGTTGAATCAGTTTGATGTTGTCACATCCTTCTCTTGACTGTGTTGGTTTTCCACAATACTACTAGTATTGTGTATGAAGACTTCTAGTGCTACTAGAGGTCTTTGGCTTTTTCAGAAAGCTGCAGCTAGAATCTTGTCAAAAACAAACAATTTCACCATATAACACCTGACTCTAGTTTTCTTCACTGGTTACTACTACAAACTAGAGCTGCTTTTAAAGAACTTCTTTTAATGTATAACGCCTTGAATGGACTTGCACCACCTCACATAGCTGAAATAATTACACCATACACTCTATTACGTCCTCTTTACTCTCTTAATGCTGGTTTTTTGATAATTCCCCCAGTTAAAAAAAAAATCCACTTGGTCATGGAGCATTTGCATGCCATGCACCTTGTCTTTGAAATGGCAACCATTATGAGTAAGTGAAGCCCACTCAGTTGATATTTTTAAATCAAGACTAAAAACTTATTTTTACTCCTTTACAACCTGCCTTAGAATTCAGTCAGGTCTATCATCTTTGTAATAATCCTTAAATGCTTGAAGTATTTTTTTATTACTTGTTGGCATACCTTAAGTTGGTGCTTTAATGTCATTTTATTTAAATTTTATTATTAATATTCTTTCAACATTGATGTTGTTGTTTTATTTTAATTTCTATTTTTATTTGCTTACTTTATACATTGTCCCTTGTATTCTTCTTATTTGTATTGTGTATTGGGACTGTGCTGCATGGTGATTCTGCACTTTAAGTAAAGTTGATTGATTGTTCAATGTATAATTAACTTAATCTAAGATTTCTGACAATAATTTTGTTTTACATTTTCTGTCCAGATATTTGTGACTTTGGGATTTTGGTCATTCTTGGGACAGAAAAACACATTTGTTCACTTGTACCAAACAGAAATATTATGTTTAGAGTAAATCAGGATGAATAAGTGTGTTGATTTTCCACAAAATACAGTACACTGTGATTTAAATTAAAGATTTTGTTCTTATAGAGTTATCTGTACTAAGTACAGAATCAGAGTACAGTAATCAAATACAAATGTTATACAAATGTATAACTATAATATACAGTAATGACAGCAGAGTACACATAAACAAACATACTCTATCAATGGATAAAAGTGAAACCAGACAAATATTAGACAAAAAGCTAGCTCAGCTCAGCCTCTTTAGCTAATGTGACAGACCTTCCCAAGTCCAGGCCTGGGGGGCTGCAGTTGCTGCAGGTTTTCATTCCCACCAGTTTCACAGTTAGGGTACCATTATTACTTTTATGTGGTCTGTTTATAAAGAATTATTATTATTATTATTTGTAATGAATGTATTAAGATTTGTCTAATTGTCTGAACTTTAAATACTTGAATCTCTTTTGTCATTTTTGTGTTATTTCATTTTATTTTTGGAGAGTTAGCTTCATTCACTGTATCCAACATGCAAAGCAGACGTACTGTACTTGAAACAACATTTTATAGAACCAGAATATAAACATGAGTACAAAATCTTAGAATTAATTTTTTTGGTTTTATAACACAAAAGCTCTTTAACATTCCCATAAAAGCCCTCATCCTGCCTGTGCTCCATTTGTAAAAAGTTTGCATAAAAATTGTAATGAGATATAAAATTGTTTGTGCCTATCCTACTGTGCACAATGTGGGAACCAACATTTGATTTGGTTCCAGTTCTTCAAAGTGTGACAATATTAATAATTATCACAATTTGTAATATTTGAATTGACAGAAAAAGACAGAAGCTTGAAAATAACAGTATAATTTAATGAAAGTGAAAACCCAGTTAAAAGCTGAAATGAGCCAGAATGACAACCTTCAGCCACAACAGTTACTGGGACTGATTTAAAGAGGCGGGCCATTCAAAGCTGTTTGTGTTAGGTTCATCATAATTACAATGACACCTGGTGGTTTGTGGAAGCATTACCCTAGTGCTGTTGAAAGCAAGATAAACAATTGACGGACCTTCATTTGAAAACATGGACAAACTGGAGTAAATGGCCAAAAACTAAACATCAGGTGTCTTCTGCTGATAGTGCACCTTATCATGTTCCAGTAATTAACACCTGCCATCAACTGCAGTCCAGTGCTAACTATACTGTGGTCAGAAATTAAGTTACAGCTGCTATCAGCATATGGCTGCTATGTGAAAAAATAGGTAAAAGTAAATTTTTATGCCAAAACATAAATAAGTTTGAAACAGACACCGAAAATGCCTTGTTTCTGTTATTCTTTCTTTCTTTTGTTCCGTTTATTTTTAGTGCTGTTATTGGCTTTTAATTGTTAGACCCAAATTTCACTTACAATGTTTGACACCCATACTGGAATTTTAACTTTAAAAATGTGCATATATTACAGGTCATTTATGTATTGGTATAAATGGTTTAATTTTCAGTTTCTATTTTATTTAGTAAAATCTCTAATCAGCAATTTACAAATATGGACTGACGCCGTGTCAAGGGTTGGCTACTGAATATCCTTGTGCCAAATGCGACAGCTCTGCATCAACCTATATTGGATAAGCACATCAGAAATTTTTTGGACAGAAATGCATGAAGATAAATCCCAGGGAATCTTCTTAATGCTAGCTAAAGTATGGTATCAAATTTCATTGATGAAAATTAAGTAGGTGCTAAACATAGTAAAACTGTATGAAAACTACGAAATATTTAAATTAACAACTGCAGATGTCTAGGGCTTGACTCAGCATTTCTCAGCCTTTAAGTATTTGCGACCCGAGTTTTCATAACAATTTTAATCGCGCCCCTCTAACATTTTTTTGAAAGGAGCCCACTAATACCAATTTGTTCTTTTTTAATTCATGATATATCATAGATGCATATTTTATTATACCTACTTAACTTTTATCAACATTTATCTAACTCTATATTTATTTTTCTAGTATCAGAATGTAGTTTAAGTTAATTTGTTTTGGTTTCAATAGATGTATTTTTCATATTTTCGATTCTTGTTTTCTTTTTTTCACATCTTCGTGCCCCCTTTAAGGGGGAGCCCGCCCCATAGTTTGAGAACCACTGGCTTGACTAATGCTCTAGTCTTATAGCTCCTCGGACCACAGTTTGATCCTCAGCTAGATCTTTGTGAGTGTGGAGTTTGTACATTGACCACATACTTGTCTGGATTTTGTCTGTTACCCCAACACTGCTTTTAAAATGAGTACTAACTCCATCATACACATCAAGGACAATCTTCACATACTTCTCTAGTACACCGTTCTCTCTCATGCACCGCCAGACCTCTTGATGTGGCACTTTATCATAAGCCTTTTCCAATGCGATAAAGACCATATGCAATCCTTTCTGTTTTTCTTGATGCTCCTCTATCAGCTATCTCAATGCAAAGACTGCATCAGTTGTTCCTCTCCCTGACATAAAACCAAATTACTCCTCTGCTATGATGGTCTCTTCTCCAAATCTTCTCTCTATAACCCTTTCCCAAATTTCCAATGTGTGTAATACGCCCTATTAATGCTGAATCACCTGAGAGTTTTTGCAAGCAACATGAACTGGTGTTATATTTATAGAATGAAATTTACAGTGTAAGCAGAAAAGGACTGCTTCTTCTGGTGTTCCAGCATTGCCCACATCCACATCAGGGACACAGTCCATGAGCCTCACAAACTGTTGTCTGCCTGGCAGAGAATCCATTATTAAGGACACCATATGTTCATCCACCTTCATATCTCTGAGGTTATTCTTTAACAGGGATGGCTGGATAGTATTGAAGGCACTAGAGAAATCAGTGTAATCGCCACAGTGCTGTCAGCTTTGTTCAGCCTTGTAGAGCAGGTAGATACTTGCATCTTTCACTCCAATCTTTGTCCAGTTGGAAAAATGCAGTGGGTTCAAGTGGTCTTTCACAAGAGGACAAGAGGTCTTCGTGATGTGGGATGTAAAGGCTGCTTGTGTGAAATCATTAGGTGAAGAGGAGATTGCCTTTTTTGGAATTGGAACAATACAGGATGATTTTCCAAAGCAGCAAAACTTTTTAGAGCCTTAGTGACATACTGAACGGGTGACAAAGGACACCACAAAATTGGTCAACACAGGTCTTAAGAATATGAGGAGTGATGCCATATGGTCACATGGCTTTTCCTGTGTGTAGCCTCCTCAATCGCCTCCTCACTTGATCACCATACTGATGGTCAGAGATGAACTGATCACTGGTCATGCCAGCTGAAGTGAAAGGAGTTGCTGATGCAGTAGGGATGGTGTGGGGAGACTGGTCATTGCAAGAAGGTGGAAAAATCTATTAAAAAATTGGTTCAGGGTATTAGTCTTGTCCACATTTTTCTAGCACCTGAGCCCTGGATTGAGTCCTTTAATTATGCCCAATACATTTCAAACATCTTTTGTGTTACTCCGAGTGTGTTTGGTTTCTATTTCAGCTCAGTAAGCTTCCTTATATTCACTCATGTTTTTTTTTTCAGCACTCACTGTACACAATTAGAGTTTATTCTCACAAGGATTGAATGCTCTCTTCTTTTTATTCAAGAGACTTTTTAATACCTTAGCAATCCAGAGATTGTTGTTTGAAAAGCTGTGCATTGATTTTGAGGGTACAAGAGTGTTGATACAGAAGTTAACATATGCAGCATACAATATATTTCACGCACTGATTTCTTCTTCATTGGCTGCCGGCTTGTCACACAATGATGAAAACAATAAGGTGTTATGAATGATAGATCTTAAGGTTTTCTGTATTATGTTTTAGATGTATCTATTCCATATGTTATTCCTTGACTCTCTATTCTTGCCTGCAGCACTCAACTGGGGTCCTGCTTTGTGAAGCATCAAGATGGGGAATACACACTCAATTAGTAATCAAGTAGCTGTGTTTTTCTTTTTTAAAGATTAATAGAAAAAAGAATCGATTAATGTCCTAATTTAATGTGTTTGAGCAGTCACCAGTGATTTTGTTGTTTTAGTGTGCAGTTACAATGACAATGCAGGCGGTACCCCATTCAGCTTTCTCTTTGATGACTTCACTTTATGTACCCAGAGCATGCCTTTTTTTGTGAACAGCTGTCTGTTCAGGTGCCACGTCCATTAGAAGGCTTAAGCAACTCTCTGTGAATCATAAGCATTTCAAGCTTTGCAGCTGCACCACATTTTTACTTTCTCGTATACGAAGTATAGGGAAAGTATTGTAATCGTCCAAAGATTTCATGTCGAGATTTTGATGAACCTCAACATTTTAGACGTCCATGAGTCCGAAAATACCATTTTTGGAATTATGTCTGTGTGTCTGTCGGTGTGTGTTTGTGTATATAAACACGATAACTTGAGTACGCTTTCACTTAGGTCGACCAAATTTTGCATACAAGTATATGGTACAAAACGTAGATTTCTGTCAACTTTTGGGCTATTTCCGCTAACCAGAAGTGGTACTTTACCTTTTATTTATGCAACTGCAGAGTCCAATTTCTTCAACTTTATTTTTTATAATAATTGTTCAATATATTATTATTTGATTTGATTTGTTGTTGGTTGTTCTTTAATGTACATAATATAAAATATAATCATTGTCTTGCGGTGTACTCCTCCAATATCCATCCCCATATCTGTGTATGCGAGAAAGTCTAGGGGAGACCACTCCCGATTTTTATTTTATATATGAAGTAAAAATTAGAGGATAATTTTTGTAACATCTCTTGATAGCCAATTTGGAAAGCTCTACTCTAGTCCAATATCTATCTTCATCTGGCACTATTTTTCTATTATTTTTTTAGGCTTTAGCACAGCTGCCAGTGGCTTACTAAGTTTAGGCACTGCTTCCTGTGTGTGGCTGGCTTTTCTTATGGGTTCTATTATTACAGTTACTGGCATTTAAGACCAGCCAAGTTTATTTGAATTTTTTTTTTTTCGCCTAGACAAACAAACAAACAGACTTATTTTACTCTATAGCAAACAGCATCCCAAGGTACTTTACAAATAGAGATCCACTGTATATTTTTTACATTTTATTTTTAACAGCTAGAAAACAGACAGATTAAATGACATGTTCAGGGTCACACAGTGAATCAGAAGCATGAATCAAAATGATTGTCTTTTGGTTTAGGGGACAGTTTCATATCCACTACAACTCACAGCCTTCCAAAAGAAAGAGAAACATATCTATACTTAGTTACATTTTGAACAGGTGAGTTTAAAGTCTGGCTTATTTTTCTACAAGTGTCTAATTGATTGTTATTGTGGATTCAGCTATATATCAGCTGTATTTATACACAGTGCCAGAAAACCTGATCTTCAGCCTGGGAATCCACATACAGTATCTTAACGTTTTTTTTGTAAGTGTCTCCTATTGTTATGAATTACTTTTAAAGAAATGTTATGACATCATTTGGCAAAGGGCCCAGTATATATTTATGTATCTATTTATTCAATAGATCTATTGGAAAGCAGCAAGTGAACTCTGTGATTTTTTGCCCCTCTTACAAGACAAAAGCATTCCAAAATGTATGTAGACAAAGATAAGAAAGACAGCTAACAAGTAGTAAATTATCTTATAGACTGAGGAGAGTTACTTGGAAAATATTAAAATACAAATACTTATCACATAATCCAAGCTATGCCATCTTTTAGGCGAGGCTAAAGGAAATCCTTTGTTCTAACAACAGCAATATATTGTATATGTGTATACTGTATATCCATCCATCCATTTTCCAACCCGCTGAACACAAACACAGGGTCACGGGGGTCTGCTGGAGCCAATCCCAGCCAACACAGGGCACAAGGCAGGAAACAATCCTGGGCAGGGTGCCAACCCACCGCAGGTATACTGTATATGTATATATAATATATTTATATAGACAAATATGTTAAAAAAAAGCTGAGTATCACACCAAAATACCACATCAATTGTCAAATACACAGGTCCAGCAATTGTCTTATGGGGACTGTTTTAAGAGTTTAGAGATGCCTAGTAGTGAAGAGAGGGGTGATTTCACAGTCACTAACATACTTTTTGCTTCAGGTCTTAGAATGGAGAAGATTTTACCTGATGATCAGTAACATCACTTTCTCCCCATCCTTAACACATTGTCTTTCCGATGCCCTATTTAAGAAACGATGCAACAGGAAATCGTCACCAGTCTAAGACCAGCAAGCTCTTAAGCATGTTGCAACTAGGGCTCAGACTAATTTGATTTAATTTAGATGGAAGGGACCACTACAAAGTCTCTCCAACCAAGATATTTTTTTACTGTTCTTTTGTGTTTTCTTTTGCCTATGACAGTTAAACAGGATTTCCCTGACAGGAACCATAACAATCTTAAAATTTTGCTTGTCCATCCATTACAACACTTTAAAATTGAATGCAGTCATTTTTATTAATGTACCCTAGAGGAAATCTCCAAGCATCACCAGCCTAATCTTGAACTTGGGTCTCCATCCCTTCTTATTAGTACTTTACCACACTTCCCAAGGCATAGCAAAAATAAAATAACATGTATGAACCTCAAGCAAATTTTGTTTCCTGCTGCTTGGAAGATTCCCACTGGTTCATATGCAGGATATAACATTTAGTTATTTGGCTGACACCTTTATCCAAGGCAACTTACAACATTTATGATACAATAGGCTATATTTCTTTTGGTTTTCCAATTGGAGTGCAGGCTAATTGAGTTACTCAAGGTCACAAAGTGTCAGTAGAAGTATTTGAACCCACAACCGCAGGGTTTGAAGTCCAAAGCCTTAACCACTACACCACACTGCCTATAAGGTAGAGCCCCTTTATCAGGTCCTGGGCCTGCTCTGAGGTCTGTTTCAAATGGACCCTACCTAGTACATCTAGTACAGAGGTCCCCAACTCCGATCCTGGAGGACTACAGTGGCTGCAGGTTTTCATTCTAAGCCTTTTCTTAATTAGTGGCCTATTTTTGCTGCTAATTGACTTCCTTTGAATTAATTTTAATTGATTTGTTTTTTTAAGATTTTTTTCCCCTGAATTCCTTCATTGTTTCCTGAATTGCTTAATTTCGTTTCTTAAATGGCACCCAAACAGAAATGAAACTCGAAATGAGTGAGCCAACAGAAGACCAACCAGCTGCTTAATTAGGCTCTGATTCTTGTCATTAATTAAACTCATTCTTTAATTCAATGGCTCATTGCTGCGCTCATTGTGGAGTAACATACATTTTCTAAATTGCTGATTTTCTCTTTTCTAAGAGTACTATTAAAATGTTTTGGGGACCTCCGCAGATCAACATTCCTGAGACCTTCACCTTTCTTTATTTTCAGATATTGTATGATGGACACAGTTTACTGGTCATGTTTTGGCTCATTTTGCATCTCATTATTGTTTGCCAGCTAATTAAGGAAAAAGAAACAATTAAGGGGTCTGAGACTTTAAGAGCAAGTCAATTAAAATTTATTCAAAAGAAGTTAATTAGCAGCAAAAACAGGTCACTAATTAAGAAAAGGGTTAGAATGCAAACCTGCAGCCACTGTGGTCCTCCAGGACCAGAGTTACCCCGATATAGTACACCTAGTTCACTAAAGCAGAACACCTAAAACAACATCAACATGCTAACTCTTGATCTTTGGGAACCGCACATCTACTTAAAGGATTTCCTGAATCTACAAGCTCATTACACTATTCTTAAAAGTTATATACAAACCAGAGAAAATTATTTTTGATACTAATCCAGTAAATTTATATGACAAACAGGACAGATTAGTTTGTAATCTAACAGTTTTAACATAAACAGTTTTTAACAGCTCTGGCTGTGTTACAGTATTAATGTTAAATAAAAAAGTAAGCCAAGTTTAGCAAGATGTATAAGAGAACCCTAGGGCTTCTTTCTGTTCATTAATGAGGTATTAGTAGGTTTATGGTTGATGTGATATTCTAAGAATGAGAGTTTAGGAAAAACATTTTGACCATTCAAGTTTTTGTAGCTTCATAAATACAATGTCAAAAAAATGAACACCTTCCCCCAAACATCAAACAAACAGACTTGAATTTCCATAAATTTTATACAGTCAAATGAAGAAGTTTGGGAACCCCTCTCAGCCTGCATAATAATTTACTTTCAACAAAAAAGATAACAGTGGTATATCTTACATTTCCTAGGAACATCTGAGTACTGGGGTCTTTTTTGAACAAAGGTTTTTAGTGAAGCAGTATTTAGTTGTATGAATTTAAATCAAATGTGAAAAACTAGCTGTGCAAAAATTTGGGTCCCCTTGTAATTTTGCTGATTTGAATGCATGTAACTGCTCAATACTGATTCCTTGCAATACCAAATTGGTTGGATTGGCTCATTAAGCCTTGAACTTCATAGACAGGTGTGTCTGATCATGAGAAAAGGTATTTAAGGTGGTCAATTGCAAGTTGTGCTTTCCTTTGATTCTCATTTGAAGAGTGACAGCATGGGATCCTCAAAGCAACTCTCCAAAGATCTGAAAACAAAGATTGTTCAGTCTCCTGGTTTAGGGGAAGGCTACAAAAAGCTATCTCAGTGGTTTAAACTGTCAGTTTCAACTGTAAAGAATGAAATCAGGAAATGGAAGGCCACAGGCACAGTTGCTGTTAAACCCAGGTCTGGCAGGCCAAGAAAAATACAGGAGTGGCATATGCGCAGGATTGTGAGAATGGTTACAGACAACCCACAGATCACCTCCAAAGACCCGCAAGAACATCTTGTTGCAGATGGTGTATCTGTACATCGTTCTACAATCCAGCGCAATTTGCACAAAGAACATCTGTATGGCAGGGTGATGAGAAAGAAGCCCTTTCTGCACTCACGCCACAAACAGAGTCGCTTGTTGTATGCAAATACTCATTTAGACAAGCCAGATTCATGTTGGAACAAAGTGCTTTGGACTGAGGAGACAAAAATTTAGTTATTTGGTCATCACAAAATGCGCTTTGCATGGCGGAAGAAGAACACCGCATTCCAAGAAAAACACCTGCTACCTACTGTCAAATTTGGTGGAGGTTCCATCATGCTGTGGGGCTGTGTGGCTATTTCAGGGACTGTGGCCTTTGTTAAAGTCAAGGGTCGGATGAATTCAACCCAGTATCAAGAAATTCTTCTGGATAATGTTCAAGCATCAGTCACAAAGTTGAAGTTACGCAGGGGATGGATATTCCAAGAAGACAACGACCCAAAACACAGTTCAAAATCTACAAAGTCATTCATGCAAAGAGAGAAGTACAATGTCCTGGAATGGCCGTCACAGTCCCCTGACTTGAATATCATTGAAAATCTATGGGATGATTTGAAGCAGGCTGTCCATGCCTGGCAGGCATCAAATTTACCTGAACTGGAGAGATTTTATATGGAAGAATGGTCAAAAATACCTCCAACCAGAATCCAGACACTCATCAAAGGCTATAGGAGGCGTCTAGAGGCTATTACATTTGCAAAAGGAGGCTCAACTAAGTATTGATGTAATATCTCTGTTGGGGTGCCCAAATTTATGCACCTGTCTAATTTTGTTATGATGCATATTGCATATTTTCTGTTAATCCAATAAACTTAATGTCACTACTGAAATACTACTGTTTCCATAAGGCATGTCATATATTAAAAGGAAGTTGCTACTTTGAAAGCTCAGCCTATGATAAACAAAAATCCAAAGAATTAAGAGGGGTTCCCAAACTTTTTCATATGACTGTATAATTGCTAATTGAGCCTTTTGCCTTTTGAATATAAAAAATCCTAGAGAGAAATGAGTCATTGTATGTATTATGATGGTATTGTAAAATCATTAGACCTACATAAAACTTGGGTCTTTAATATATATCTCCCAAAATAGACTAGGCAGTTAAAAGTACAGAAAAAACAAAGCAGGATGTGATGATGTGTGTCCTAAGAATACATACAGTATTAAATTAAAAAAAAAACAAAAAAAAAAAACAATACACTGAAAAGAAAGTAAGATTAGAAGTATTGTTTCATTGGGGGTTCTTCTTAGTATAATGTAATTATTAACAAGTTTGCAAGCTGAAATCAAACCACTATGTGATGATTTATTTTGCAAACTGTTTTGAGGCAGCACTCGTAATTACATAATAATAATAATTGATTGATAAATTTACTCTTCATGTTAGAAAGTAGATTACACTAAAAAATACAAAGGGAGAGATGAGAGACAGCTTTCACAAAACAACAAAACAGAGAGGTGTGATTGCAGGAGGTGGTGTGTTTCCAATGGGGGGGAAGGAAGTGAGAATGGGTGTCTGGATGGATAAAATGGCTAACAATGACTGCCAATTGAAGGGAACCAGTTGATCGTTAGGAAAGCCAAGGCAGGTGACAAGCTTGTTTTTATCATCAGTATCGCAGAAACTACAAAATTACACAAATGCAAAGACTGGTTTGTGTTTCTAGTTGAAGGAGACAATGGGCTGTGTCAGCGTTTCCATTTTTGGCTGGAGAGTAATGTTCCAAACGTCTCTCCAGAATACACTAGGGAGAATCATCTCTGCAGGTAAAAACTAAAAGATCTAAGGATATATGGAAATTTATTTTATATCTTTTGGGTGTGTCTAGAATGATATGAGGTGGAGTCTATCTGGTATGGTGTAAAACAGAGCAAGACTGGTCTGAATAAACAAACCACCTTTATTTTATATAGTGCCTTTAGCACTGATTCATAATATAAATGTTTACATCTATTTTTACAATTGGCCTTAGCAAGTAAAGTGACTTGCTCATGGTCACACAGTGGATAGGAGATATCAATTCAACTGTCAGCTTAGTGGTTCAAAATTAAATCCTGTTTCCACTTTGCCACATTGCTAAGATGTGTTCAGAAGCAGAACTGGAGTATACACCTGACAGGCAGTAGGGTGATAAGGCAGACAGCATTTGGTGAAATGTGGGAACTAATCTATTCAGCTATAACAGTGCCCACTTACTTTAAACACTCAACCTCACTCACTCAGCCCTTCTCAGTTTAATTTTTCTAGGTAACCCCACAGACTACATGGGAAAAATCTACATGAACAGAGGAGGATGTGCTATCTGCTTCTAGTCAGTGGCTGGGAATTGAACAAAAATTGGAGGGGCTGTGACAAAGCAGTGCTAAACCACTATGTCACCCAATCCTACATTTAATGTGTCTAAAATTCACACATGGCTTATGGAAAATTTGCCCTGGGAGAAGATCAATCCAGCTGGTTGGAGATGCACTATGTACTGCATTAATAAGTACTTTATACAGTGATCCCAGCATCACATAATAAACTCTGCATCAGTCAGTCAAAAAAGGCATAGCCATGAACGATAAATGAGTAGTGCATATTTAAAAAACATACCTATGTTTTTGAAGTAGGCTTAGTTAAAACAACAAGTAGAATTTATGAGTGGCCACCAACAATTTTAGCAGTTTAGCAGTGTGGAAGCATGTTGAGCATCCGAATGAGTTATGTTAATACGAGGTGCTGTACTTTCATGAAATGGATCATTTCAACAGTAGTTGGTCCCTAAAGGATATTCCTGTCAGAAATGATGGGCAAAAGCAAAATAAAATGTGGATATCTTGGGTTTTTAATTGAGGAAGCTGCCTTTGGTTAAGGAGAGTTGAGCTCAAGGCACAACAACCTTTTTAGGTTTCTCATTGGTACCCCATGACTAATGGACCTGACTTGGTATGGTATGCCTTTCAGACTCTGCTAGACAGAGAGATCATGTTAAAGTTAGTGTGCAAAATGTTTAAAAATTGATTCTGTGAAAAGAAGAGAAGGAATAATGGCTTTATTTTCTCCTTTCAATAATCCTGAGATACAGTAAGACATTATTTTGACATAAGTATTATTCTCTGAAGCTTTCCTGTTTCCTTCAAAGGCACTTTCTATTTGAAATAACTAATATGAGTAATGCAAAGGCATAATGAAGCAAGTTATATATGTTGATAATTATTCCTAGGGTGCACTTTACAGGGATTTGGCTATTGAAGAAGTCTTTACAAGAGCCTTTTTGTTGGAATAGTCCCAATCAAGCTTTAGCTGTCTGACAGTTTGCCACTATTCATGTAGTGTTTGTTTTTTTCTTGTATCCACATTGGTCTTCTCATGTGTTTCATACTTCGAGATAACATGCATGATAAAAGAACTGGTAGCTCTACACTCACCTCGTATGTGTGATTGTAAAAATTGCCTGCAGTGGACTGGCATCCTATCCAGTGCTGGTTTCTGTTTTGCATACAATTCTGGGAAGAGTTTGTAAGAAAATTAGTGGATAGACTCCGAGTTTTTGTCACAAGGAAACAGTGTAAAAGGCTCTTTGTCAAAAATATAATTTAGCCAAAATACTTGTGCTCTACCTTTAAAAATATTTTCAAAGTGTGGTATGGAGGCACAGTGATAAGCAATGAGGCCTCACTGATCCAGGAAACGTATTTAAATTGAGGAGTAAGTTTTGTTTGTGTACACTGATTGCAGGAACAGAGCATTGTGAACAATTCTCAGTTAAAATACAAATATAGATTATACCAATTACTGAATACAGAACTGGTACACATATAAATGCAGATTTGTTAAAAAAACACAAAGAACAAGGCAGAATTGATTAAACATAAACAGAAACCACATGAACACTGCACATTCCTCCTCTTGTCACTGTGAGCTTTTCCCAGGTACTCTGCTTCCCTTTATATTTCAGAGATATACATGATGAGTATCACAGCTGGGACATGCTCAAGCCCCCTCACAAGCCTGTAATAGAAAATCTGTTCAGAAAAAGGATGGAGATGTATTTTGTATGTCTTTTTATTTTTCTAAGTTATTTTCTGTTTAACTTGGGTTAACTCTTCAGGTATGTCCACGGCTATTGGCTTTTTACAATGAATTGCCTTATTTTACAAATGTTTTGCATTTTTTTTACAAAGCAGTTCTGTTAATTCACAAAAGATCTGTACTATTTTGCAATAATTATTTCATTATTTCATAAAAGTATTGCATTATTTAGCAATACTTACTGTGTTATTTCACAAAGATATTGCCTGCTGCTGCAAGAAACATCAGACATGCACAAGCTTCAGTCATCTATTAACAGTTATTTAGAGACAGAAAAAGTATGCATAGCTTGCAATTAAATGAGAAGAACTGAACAAAGCTTATAAGTATACATTTATTTAGTACAGATGTTTTAACATTGGCGGAGTGGTAATGCAGAGAGGTACAAATAGCATTCATGTCTCACCCTGCCAGGGTTTGCATTGAGTTTGTATGTGCTCTCTGCACATGTGTGGATTGATCGGTATCAGTGAATTTGCTGCAGTGTGGATGATTACCTGTTTTAACAATGAATACTAGAAATGTCAGTAATACCTCTTAGTTGGCACAATATGGTTAGTCCTCCACTATTGAGGTGGACTGATTTCTAGCATATAAGTTGATAAATATATGTGTTTATTTATAAACTAGACAAAGTAAATGTAATATTAGTTTTTCAGCAGACGTGTTTGTTGATGAGAACAGCTGTGCTTTGATGTTTACCTAAAGAACTCCAGCCCCCAACCCCAAGTCTTTAGGAATGACTCAGGCTGTGAAATTTATGGTGAAGGGGATGGAGCATCAGACCAGCTTGGCAAGGGTGACTGTGTTCAATTTACATGAACATTTAATCCATTCACCACAGGAATGCCATAAACTGACTAAACAAAGCAACTGAGGGATGAGTTGCACCTGAGTACTTTCATTAGTAACTGGTCAGGAAAGGACTGGGAAAATAAATTCTATTGGTCCAAAGTATGGCTGTTAATGACTGGTTTTGAATCAGAGGCAATTCTGTACTGCGATGCCCCACTAGTTTGTATTTTGTGGTAAGAGTGGTTTAAAATTGGTCATCTTACCTTATATCTCTCTTTGACCATCTGGCCATGAAGACCATGCTGAAGATAACTCTCTCTCTCTCAGTAGAACTAAGCAACTGAGGGATGAGTTGCACCTGAGCACTTTCATTAGTAACTGGTCAGGAAAGGACTGGAAAAATTAATTCTATTGGTCCAAAGTATGGCTGTTAATGACTGGTTTTGAATTGGAGGCCATTCTGTACTGCGATGCCCCACTAGTTTGTATTTTGTGGTAAGAATGGTTTAAAATTGGTCATCTTACCTTATATCTTTCTTTGACCATCTGGCCATGAAGACCATGCTGAAGATAACTCTCTCTTTCTCAGTAGAACTACTGAGACAGACATGTGGCCTGTTTCAGTACTCCATTCAGAGGCCATGTGGTGGCAAAGCAAACTAGACCGAAGATAAGCCGAGAGGCGCCTAGTAGAAGATGTACTGCTACTAAGGCTGTAAGGGTTTGGTTTGCCAATATTCACATAGAATTTTGCTTCTTAATATTTTTGGGCATTTTTATCAATAATAAATAATTAAATGTGTAGCTTAACTCCTTCCTATTTCTTGTCTGTGTCTATTTGCCTGAAGTAACAGATGTAGAAGGAAGGGGGAAAGAAGTAATAAAGTACCTGATGACAGAGTGGTAAGTGTGATTTTAGATATAGTATTTTATTAAGATCCTACACAATAAAGAATATAAAAGGAGAAAAACAGGGTCAGCATAAAGTAATATGATAAAGTAGTTGTGAAGTAAATAACATCCATCCCCAACATAGATTAGGAGATCACTCTGTTTCAAAATACATACAATGTATGACTGAATTAAAATCTAACAAATACTTTATTAATAGACTTCTGTAACTGGATTGCACACTGCACAGTCTTTTCTGGTTGAATGTCCAAAGACTGGCTTACCACATTTGCTTCTTGCTTTACACCCAGTACTGCTGTGATAATCATTGGCTCTCTGTGACTTTAAATTGGGCAAATTAAATTTACCCCTCAGTACATGTAGGATTAAATGTATAGTAGATGCCTATAGCATCTGTTTAATTGTCCTCACTTGATTGCATGCTACAGTTGTACATAACCTCTTCCTCACTAGTTGACACTGGACTACTGGAGAATGCATATGCACAATGTTACCGACCACAGCAGGCAATATCTTAGTGAAATATTGCAATACTTTTGCGAAATAATGCAATCTTTGTTTTTAAAAAATTGAATAAACTTTTGCAGTATTATTGCAGTTAAAGTTATTTGCCACACAGCAGGATACACCTGCAATAGAAGCTGATTTAATGCTGATTTTCTTTTTCAGGTAAGGCATACTCTGTTTACTTTGGATAGGGAGATTTTACATATGTTGTGCCCTACTGAATTTTCTGTAACAGACATCCATAATCTTTCTATATAATTCTGGTCATCCTATACTGTGAAATAAGGGTGGAACAATAGTGCAATGTTTAGCACATGTACTTCAAAGATCCTTGGTCCTGAGATCAAATTCCACACCCTGTCTTTGTCCCCATGTGTGAATGGGTTTTCCTATCACATACCTAAAGATGTGTAGTTTAGGTTGAGTATTAATTGGCACAGTATGCGTGTGTGTGTGTGAAGTGGGCTCTGCAAAGTACCGACTACCAAACCAGGGATATTTTTAAATGAAAACATAATACATAGACATAGTCTAAAACAATCCTTTTGCATACAGAGTCTTAGTTTTTCAGGTTAATAACTCTGCAGTTTGCTCCTTCAACTTAGATTCTTGTCTTATGCTTTGAGTTTTCATGCAGGGTTATTTTTGTCCTTCCTGTGTTGACCTGTGCTTGTTTACAGCTTTTATTTCATCTCCTGATCTTCTTCCCCTGTGTGTTGGCCTGCCTGCTACCATCTAATGGCAGAATACTAGTAAATTTCAGGGCACAATTTAGAACATATTCAAGTAATGGATTGGTACCATCTATCCTTGGGCTGGAAATGAGTGTTGTGAAATAACCATATTGCTCTGAAGAGGAAGAGGTACGTCTATTTTAAGTGTAAATGCAATGGTTAATAACAAAGCTCCTTTTCAGTGGAAAGCATTTGCACTTTTTTTTGAAGTAGTTCACTTTCATGTATTGAACACCCTTTAAAGCTTTGAAATCCTCTATGATTGCATATTAAAACACAGTTAATAACACTAGATGGATATTTTTTGGAAATGGACCATTTCTTGTGTTACATTACAGTCTTAGTGCGGGAAGTCGTGAAACAATTGATGTGAAGCTGGTTTAACAATCACTATTCAAAACAGACACACTTTACATCCTCCACTTAAATACAATAGCAACAAGAGAAAGGAATAAACAAAAGAGGCTTTAAGATGTGTGAGTGTGTTCAAAGAAGCAAAGGGGTGTGCGATCTCTCAATGCTATCTATGATTGTTTTTACCTTTTGTGGTTTTGGAACACCTCTTCTTAGCCTGCAGTCAGAAATTTTACATTTATTTGCTTGATCAGCGTAAGACTGGTTGAACAACGAAGTAGCTGCCTTAAACTGCGTAGAACGTTTGGCAACAATAACCTTCTTTGTATTCCTGAAAAAGATATAATGCAAGTTTAAAATTCCATTCACTAAAAAAAAACTGTGGTAAATGTAAGTACATTTATTTTAAAAAGTAGCAATATATATGTTTACTGTTACTACATTAGTACAATATACTGTATTTATATTTATTTACGTAGTGGAAATTATAACAAAATTGTCTTACCATTCGAAAGTGCATAAACAACAGTTTATATTATGAGGAACAGACTGCCATGGCGGAATGCCATCAGGTTGAGACAGAGCTGTTACTCCTGAGTAGGTAAAAAGCCACACTGGCTGCCAAAGAGGTCCCATAACACCAGGACTGATATTCAAACCAGTGATTGCCAGGGATGCATGCAGAGGGAAAGTGATGCCAAAGTGGCAAGGAGGAGGCTGCCTTACAAAAAAGGTTGCAGTACAAGGCTATTAGCTGTGGAAGAGGTGTATGGAAGGACAGGCAGAAGGCAAAAACTCTCCTATGTAACCCTACTAGCAGAGAGCTAAAAACTGTGACTTCAAGGGAGCATACAGCTCCACCACACAGGCAGGAACTCAAGACCTGTTTAGTATGGGTCACAGAGGGTTCTGCTTCTCTTCTGTTTAATTTGTTCCCCCGGGGCAGTTTTCACCCAGTTCTCACCCTTTGGTATCTACTACCAGTGCACTCACAAGTAATATATGGACTACCGCCTCTCAGCTCTGGCACAACAATAGACCTCAATATTGCCAAAGTCCAGACGTCCTTTGTTTATCTCAAGTCTGGCACCTGTCTGTGGCAGTCACTGTGGTCCTGTCCACACAGTCCTTTAAATTACACAATATATTCATTTTAACTCTTTGTCAAATAATAACCAATTTTTTAAAATGCAGTTTTTCAGTCTATTATACATATATAAAATGCCCACATTTTTCATCTGTCACACAATCACTTGCAAATAACTGGAGCTAGAACCTTGATCTTGGGCTTATTTGAAAACTTGTGATGCGCTATGGTGAAGCAAAAAATTTGGGTAGCCGTGAACTTCACAAAGTTATCAGGGTTTGCATTTGTTTGCAGCAAACAGCTTGACAGGGTAACATCTGCTGAGTGTGAAGTGCATTGCTGAAGCCAGTCATAGAAATAACAGGAAGAACAGCAGTGCCATCTGCTGGATACCAAGTACAGGATACAGATTGCACATGAGACAAAGACAGAAAGACGCCTGTGCAAACTGACCTGTGCTCCTGTCCTCACAACAAAGTGATAATTTTGATCGCAAAATACAGTGCTTCACACCATTATGGGGCCAAAAAGAACGCCAGCGGTGATGTCTAGTGAGTACCAAGTTAAACATAGGAGGTGACACACAACGAGAAGTCTGAATATAGAGCCATTGAGCAGCTGGCTAATGCTATGGCTCATCAACATGCCAGAAAATCTCCACAGTGCAGAATGCAGGAACGACAATGGCAGAGAATTGTATGCTGTCCACTGTGTAGATTGTCAAATACTCTCAATTTTTTCTCACATACAAACCTTGCTTTTACATCCTTGCATCAATGGTTTATTTTAAGAGCACTACTTGCTATAGATGGATTGGTGATGAGGGCGGCACGGTGGCGCAGTGGGTAGCGCTGCTGCCTCGCAGTTGGGAGACCTGGGGACCTGGGTTCGCTTCCTGGGTCCTCCCTGCGTGGAGTTTGCATGTTCTCCCCGTGTCTGCGTGGGTTTCCTCCGGGCGCTCCGGTTTCCTCCCACAGTCCAAAGACATGCCAGTTAGGTGGATTGGCGATTCTAAATTGGCCCTGGTGTTTGTGTGTGTGTCCTACGGTGGGTTGGCACCCTGCCTGGGATTGGTTCCTGCCTTGTGCCCTGTGTTGGCTGGGATTGGCTCCAGCAGACCCCCGTGACCCTGTGTTCGGATTCAGCGGGTTGGAAAATGGATGGATGGATGGATTGGTGATGTTCTCACTTTGGGTGGTATTTTTTCTTACTGAAAACAAAAAAAAATTGTGTGGCCAAAATTGAAATGTTCTCTTTGCTCTAAATGAACTACTGTTATTTGAAGACTGGAGGTGTGTGTGTGTGTGTGTGTTTCCTAGTTTAATATACTTGAAAAGTTTTTAAATGGTATTCTAAATTGGTAGAGTAGTTTACATTTTTGATTAATTCATTTGTTTTTTCATATTGTTATCCACTTCTTTTTAATAATGATATACACAAGATCGAGAAGTCACATTATCTTTTCATAAGGTTAAGCCTTACAGACATCAATATGTGATACTGATAGAGAAACAGTACTGAATAGGTTGTGAGGGTTTTATAATTGTTACAATTATATATTATATAATATTTATATATATTACTTGCCATTGAAACTGATGATCTGGGTTAAACTCCTACCCATCACATTTAACTTTTTTTTTTTTTTTTTTTTTTTTTTATTTTTATTTTATTAATTTTCATTGTAATCATTCCATACAAACAGATCCATTTATAACCCAACAAATTTGAAAACAAATCAAACCCCATCCCTGAGAAGGAGAGCTTAGCTAAAGGAAAATTTCTTTAAGCTTTTTAATAAGGCAACATTAGACAAAAGAAGGGGAGAAGTAAATACCTATATAAATAAGAGATGGAGAAGGGAGTTAAATACAATAATAGTTAATTCTCTTATTCTAAAATAATATTGATTAAATCCTGCCAAGTTTTGAAAAAATTTTGTACAGATCCTCTAACTGAAAATTTGATTTTTTCCAATTTCAAATAATATAAAACATCAGTTTCCCACTGACTTATAAGAGGAGAATTAGGATTCTTCCAATTTAACAAAATAAGTCTGCGTGCCAAGAGTGTAGTGAATGCAATCACCGTTTGTTTGTCCTTCTCCAATTCAAGTCCATCTGGAAGGACACCAAACACAGCTGTTAGTGGGTTAGGAGGGATTGTGATACTAAGGCTGTCTGAGAGGCACTTAAAAATTTTGGTCCAAAATGATGTTAGTTTGGTGCAGGCCCAGAACATGTGACCCAGTGAGGCAGGAGCTTGGTTGCAGCGCTCGCAGGTTGGATCCTGGCCTGGAAACATTTTGGACAGTTTTAAGCGAGACAGATGAGCTCGATATATAATTTTTAGTTGAATAATTCTATGCTTTGCGCATATAGAACTCGAGTGAATTCTCTGCTTTGCTACCTTCCACTCCTTTTCTGATATATTGATTAAGAGATCTTCTTCCCAATGTCCTCTTGGATCTTTGAAAGGTAGGGACTCTAATAAGATTTTATATATTGCGGAAATAGTGTTTGTTTCCTCGGAATTGAGCAGTATTTTTTCCAGCATTGTGGAGGGTGCAAGGTGGGGGAAATCGGGCAATTTCTGTTTAACAAAATTTCTAATTTGAAGATAGTAAAAGAAATGTGTAGCTGGGAGGTTAAATTTTGAACGTAATTGTTCAAAAGATGTAAATATGTTGTCTATATAAAGATCTCTGAGCATTTTAATCCCAAAACTTTTCCAGGTATTAAAAACTGGATATACTTGCGAAGGTTGAAAGAGGTGGTTCCCTTGCAGAGGTGCCACTGATAAAAGATTTTCCATCTTAAAATGCTTCCTAATTTGGTTCCATATTCTGAGTGAGTAAAGCACAATTGGGTTATTAGTATATTTGCGATAACTTTCATTTATTGGAGAGCAGAGCAGGGAATATAAAGAAGTACTACAGGATTTTACTTCTATTGCAGACCAAGCCTGTGTATGTGCATTTATTTGTGTCCAGGTTTTTATGGCTTGTATGTTTGCTGCCCAGTAATAAAACTGAAAATTAGGTAAAGCCATGCCACCTTCTGCCTGAGGTCTTTGTAGGGTCGCTCTTCGGATACGTGGGTGTTTTGAGTTCCAAATGAATGAGGTTATTATTGAATCTAACTTTTTAAAAAACGATTTATTGATATATATTGAAATGTTTTGAAATAAAAAGAGAAGTTTAGGAAGGATATTCATCTTAACAATGTTAATTCTTCCGGCTAGAGTGAGATGAAGGGTTGACCATCTATGCGAGTCTTGCTTAATTTTTTCCATACAGACGCCAAAATTTTGTTGATAAAGAGCTTTATGTTTACTTGTGATATTTACCCCTAGGTATTTAAACTGATCTGCTATGGTAAAAGGTAGGGTGTCTAATTTAATATTATATGCTTGTGAGTTCACTGGAAAGAGTATACTTTTATTCAGATTAATTCTAAGACCAGATATCTTTTGAAATTCTGTTAGTGCTGTTAAAACAGCAGGGACAGTGTTTTCTGGGTCCGATATATATAAGACCATATCATCTGCATATAGAGAAATTTTCTGTTCCAGTCCTTCTCTGACAATCCCCTTTATCTGATGAGAATTTCGGCAGTGAACCGCCAGTGGTTCAATAGCGATTGCAAACAACAGTGGCGACAAGGGACATCCTTGTCTGGTACCACGTTCTAGTTTAAAGTAGTCTGAGCAAATTTTATTAATACAAACTGAAGCTTCTGGACTGGTATACAGTAGTTTAATCCAAGCACAAATATTCGGGCCAAACCCAAATTTCTCCAATGCAGTGAAAAGGTAATTCCATTCGATCATGTCAAATGCCTTTTCTGCGTCTAATGATAGTAATATCTCTGGGGTGTTTGATTTTGCTGGTGAATATATAACATTAAACAAGCGTCGGAGATTTGAAGATAGATGTCGGCCTTTAATAAATCCAGTTTGATCTTGTGATATTACCGAGGGCAGCACTTTCTCCATCCTTCTAGCTAGGATTTTTGAGAGTATCTTAACATCATTATTCAGGAGTGAAATTGGTCTATATGATGCACATTGTAACAAGTCCTTATTTTGTTTAGGAAAGACGGTGATTAATGCTTGTCGAAATGTTTGAGGTAGTATTTGGTGGTCTTTAGCTTCTGTAAATGTTACCAATAAGAGTGGAGCTAGCTGAGTGGAGAATTTCTTATAAAACTCTACGGGGTAACCATCGGGGCCTGATGATTTCCCGCTTTGTAGTGACTTTATAGCGTCTAGTAATTCTGTTAGCGTTAGAGGTTTATCTAGTTCCTCAGCACTTAAAGCATCTATTTGTGGTATTTGTGAATTATCCAGAAATGCATTAGATTGTGTGTTGTCTTCTTTGGGCTCAGTGGAATATAAAGACTTATAGTAATCTCTAAATGTGTGCATTATTTTATTATGGTCGATGATTTCTTCTCCATTCTTGTTGGTGATTACTGGTATTGCATTGTGAACTTCTTGTTTATGAATTTGTTGAGCTAAAAGCTTATTAGCTTTTTCTCCGTGTTCATAGTAATGCTGTCTAGACTTATAAATAAGTTGTTCAGTTTCTTTAGTTGTTAAGATGTTAAGTTCTGTATGCAGGGCCTGCCTTTTCCTGTGAAGAGCTTCACTTGGACGCCTGGCTTGTTCTTCATCTATTCTAGTAATTTCATTTCTTAGCTCTGACACTTTCTTGGTTTCTAATTTATTTCTATGGGAAAGATATGAAATAATCTGGCCTCTTAGGAAGGCCTTTAGAGTTTCCCAGAGTGTTCCTGCAGAAACCTCTGTAGACGTGTTTGTCTCTAGGAAGAAGCTGATTTGTTTGGATATAAATTCTGTGCAGTTCTCGTCTGCCAATAAAAGAGGGTTAAGACGCCATCTGCGAGGTGAGTACGAGGGGCTTATTGATTTTAGCTCCAAGACTAGAGGGGCATGGTCAGAGATAACAATTGTGTCATATTTGCATGATTTAATTGTAGGCAGGAAATTATTATCTATAAAAAAATAATCAATTCTTGAGTAGCTATAATGCACTGGTGAGTAGAACGAATATGTTCTTGAGTTTGGGTTAAGAAACCTCCAGGGGTCTGATAAGTTGTGATCCTTTAAAAACTGTGTAATTATCTTTGCAGTATTAGATGTCGTCCCCCCTGTCACAGGAGTCCTATCTAAGAGTGGATTTAAAACACAATTAAAGTCCCCAGCCATTATAATTTTATGAGTGTTCACACTGGGAATGGATGCAAATAGATTTTGCATGAATTCCTTATCATCAACATTGGGTGCATAAACATTTATCAAAATCATTTTACTGTTATATAAGTTGCCCATGACCATCACATATCTCCCTTCAGGGTCCGACACTACCTCTGATGCTACAAAAGGAACTGTTCTATGTATGAGAATTCCCACCCCTCTAGTTTTCTTTATAAAGCTAGAATGGAACATTTGGCCAGTCCAGTCTTTTTGTAATCTGAACTGATCCTTGGTTAGTAAGTGGGTCTCCTGTAAAAATACTATTTTAGCGTTTAAGCCTGTTAGGTGAGAGCATACTTTCTTTCTCTTTAATTCGTGATTCAGGCCTTTAACATTCCAGCTCACAAAGTTAACTGTACCATCATGGAGACATTGATTCTGAGTTTTTAATGTCATTTTATAGTTTTAATTGGTAATATGGCAGTTTTAATCTTAGTTTCAAGATTCCCCAGGAGTTGTTGCATGTTAGCCTGTTGCTGCATTGATATTTATAATTATAAGGATTATAAGAATAGATTAGATATAACCTGCTCTCCTTCTCTCCCCCCTTTATCCCCCCACCCCCCCATTTTGCCTCCCCACATGAGGCTAGACCCCACTTCGCGATGTTCCAGTCCTCTGACATACGAAGAGACAGAGCATGTCCAAAACAAAACAAACCCCACCCTGCAGCGGCGTTACAGAATTAAAACAGAGATATCTTTTACAGTTAAATCCTTAATACTATCTGCCGAAAATGTTCTCATTAACAATATTTAATCTTGAAATAATCTTCAGCGCTTTTAAGTTAAGATATTAAGATTAAAAAAAAAAAAAAAAAAGTAAAATAAAAAAAATAAATAAATAAATTAATTAAAAAAAAATAAAATAAAATAAAATAAAAAAAAAAAAAAAAAAGAGATGTATAATTATAATACCAGTCTCTTTAAACATGGATCCAGCGATCAGATCATCGGTCTTTCCCGTGCCTTGATAGAATACGGCTCTTTAATTTTAATTAACTTTCAAAAAAAGTGTCGGAAACAGCTTCTTTAATTCTTTTTCAGCTTCTTCTTTGCTGAAGAAAATATAATGTCCATCTTGAACTTCCACTTTCAGTTTGGCAGGATACAAGAGGCTGTATTTGATATCGGCTTCCCGTAGCATCCTTTTAATGTCGTTGTAGGATCTGCGTTTTGCAGCTGTTGATGGTGAGAAGTCGGGAAAAATACGAATAAGATTATTTTCGAATATAATCTCTTGCTTGTGTCTGAGAAGTGCCATCACATCAAGCTTACATCTTAGTCGTTCGAAGCGGACAATAAAAGACCTAGATTTAAAGGCGCTTGGTATCTTTGTGCGATAAGCCGTGGCTATCTCATTGTCGAGTTTAAAGTCATCTCCAATTATTTTAGACAGTAATTCTACTGCAAATTTCACTGGGCTTCAGCTTTCTTGTTTCTCAGGTATACCCTCAATTCTTATATTATTTCTTCTGCACCCATCCTCCAGGGCTGCAAGTCTGTCTCCAAGTTTTTTGTATTCCGAGTTCGCAGCTGTGGCTTTTTCATCGGCGTTAGATGCCATTTGTTCCGCTGTTTCCACTCGAGCCGTGAGTCCCTGCTTAACGTCTTCCAGCTGGTCTGAAACGTCATTAATATGATCATCAAGCCTTTTCAGTTTGGAGTTAGTTTCTTCAATGTGTTCCACTAATTTCTCCAACATGCCTTTAAAGTTCACGTCGAAACGTTCAAATAGACGCGTTTCCTTATCTTTGTTATCCTTCTTGAGCTCAGTGGCCACCTTCTTAAGATCATTTGTGTTATCTTTCTTAAGCTCATTCATGGCCGTAACCATGGCAGTGGCCAGTGTAGTGTTCATCTTTCTGTGTAGCTATCTGTGTAGCTATCTGTGTAGCGATCATCTCTTTCAGTTCGGACAGTTCGCTTCTGCTTTCGTGCTCCGCAAGTGAAAATGCAGCTCCTGTTACAGGCTCGCGATGAGTAGATGAGAGCACGTCCTGCAGAGCCCTTTCTAGTCTCGAATGATCCTCAGAAATCGGCGATCCCTCGCGACCTGTATCACTTGCGCCTTCGCTCCCATTTTCACTCTCGACTGGAGACGATACAATGGAGCGGGGCCCCAGGAATTCTGCACACTCTTCTGCCTGTTCCAGGTCAGTCTCCGTGATGCCATACCTTACACCTGCACTCAGGCCGGAAGTCTGTCCGGACTTCGATGCAGCTTTAAGTTTCTTTTCCGGTTCTTTCTGACTTTTCTTCTTGTTACTCATGCTTGTATATTGTAGTGGAAGTCCCTTGGTCGGGTTAAATACAGGATACCTCTAAATAATATGAAATACGTGGGAAAATAAAGCCGCTGCTAGCGGAGCTCTGCTTCAGACGTCCATCTCCTATAAACGGACCAAACCAACCCACATTTAACTTTTTAATTTCATCAGAGAATTCCCTCACTATATTTGTCATGGCCTCATGATACCCCAGGTTGTCTTCTATATTGTCTCTGGAGTTACTTATTGCTATTGGGGTTGGCAAAATGTAGTCTCTCGCTATAATACAACCATTACAACCCACCCAGCACTGTTTTTTGTCATATTTGAAGCCATACTCTGCTAACTATTTTATGTGGTTGTGACCCAACAACTGAATCAAATCTTCTAATGAATGGGGATCACCGATTGAATTTATTCTAAACAAAATAAATATTTCCTACTTTAAATTTACAGTAAACTTTTGAGATAATACATGGGCAATGCTGGATAACACAACTAGTTTTTACATGTGTTCTAAGTTTCAAAAGTCTTAGGGTAGATTATTTAAAAGTTATTTTAAATGTATTTGGATACAAACTTAAGTGTACAATAGTATTTTAGAATTTTTAATGGTTACATATTCAAGTAAAAGCCATTTATTTCAAGTGTTGCTGCACTATATTTTAAAACATCTAAACAAAAAATATACTCTGTCAACATACATACTGTTTCTCTAAAGGTTCCAATATTGAACATAATCCATGTGTTAAATGGTTTGTATATGCATGTCTGAAGATGCAAGTGATAGTAATTGAGAGGACTAAATAACAATGCATTGAATTGAACGTTTTACCCCTTAACGTGTAGTCATCATGTGCTACCTTATAATTACTAAAAGCAACAAATTTGCCAGATTCACTGTAAAAATAAGACAAAAAAAAAACATTGCTGCAAATAAACCATGCATAGAATTAGAGGTCAGTTTCTAACCCTGGTCAGTTCTGATCAAGCAATACAGTTGTATCCATCAACACATTTTGTACGAATACTAAATCTGTGTTGCTATTGCACTTCAAGCCTGTCTTATTGTACATCATCCTTTGATTGTCCTTGTAGAAGTGCTTGCATGATTAACAAATATTGGAAAACTTGGTTCACAAAACAGATGAAAGATATGGACTTGGACATTTACATTTACAGTTTCTCCAAAGCAGTCTATCAATTAAAAGTTCCTAGTACAATTATTCACATATTTATAAAATAATTTAAAGGTAATGTACATTAGATGCAGAATTATTGTAGATAGATAGATAGATAGATAGATAGATAGATAGATAGATACTTTATTAATCCCAATGGGAAATTCACATTCACAATTGCACATCTGCTAAAAAATATAGGTGCTCACTAGTACAGGATACACAATGATCCTGAGCTGTTGACGGAATTGCTGGACTTCTGATTTTCCTTGTATGTGTTTCCTCAGCCAGACTGCCTAGATGTATAGCTTTCAGTTTTCCAAAGTGCAGGAATGAACCTGGGACACTTGAGTTTACTTCTATCCCATCTCAACCATGCCATTTTCATTCACTAATATGAAGTTATTTCATATGATGGAATGTCAAAAGGCCCAAATTTTAGTAAGTACCAGGAATTTATTATTCCATGTGAAGTTTTTATTCTAAGGGATGACACAAGCCTCCACTGGATTTTCTTGTCCTGACTCATTATAAAGCAAGTTCATACAGTGGTCTACAGTTTGTTCTATAAATAGAATTTTGCACATTTTTCATTATACAACAGTAATCTAATGTAAAAGAAGCCCATTTAAATTTGTTGTGTCAAAAACCATCACTCTGTATACTGAACCTTTTAGAGAACTTTTGGCAAAAACAGAAACCAAAAAAATGAATCTACAAATGCACTTTTTAATCTAATACTAGCATGCTGTGAAATAAAGCAAATGTGTTACCACTGTCAGAATTACAGCATGAAACCATTTAATGAATGGGTGACTTTCTATATAACCAAAAAGTACTGAAATAACAAGGTACATGAGGCTTTACATGTTTAACTTGGCATCCAGGGCTTGTGTTTACTTTAATAAATTAAAATAAATTAAACCAGCAATCCTGTCTTTATAGCCTGTGCTAAGGTGTAAACTATAATGCATCATTAGCACTAGCATTAAATTAGACAATTTGCCACAGTATTTGTAATTGAGATTTATTTAAAGTTTAGAAATGAGTACATTAGAGGGTCAGCTCAAGTTGGACGGTTGGGAGACAAAGTCAGAGAGGCGAGATTGCGTTGGTTTGTGCAGAGGAGAGATGCTGAGTATATCGGGAGAAGGATGCTAAGGATAGAGCTGCCAGGCAAGAGGAAAAGAGGAAGGCCTAAGAGAAGGTTTATGGATGTGGTGAGAGAGGACATGCAGGTGGTGAGTGTAACAGAACAAGATGCATACAGGAAGATATGGAAGAAGATGATCCGCTATGCCAACCCCTAACGGGAGCAGCCGAAAGAAGAAGATTTGTAATTGAGATTAATTCTCTGTTTGTTTTTCAGGAAGATTAAAAACACGCTGCCCCAGGGACTCTTAACCAAGGGTGGAATCACAGAACAGCATTTTTAAAATGGAACTGATCACACTTTAAAATTTCTCAAATGTTACTTTTAAAACAATTGACCTATATGCGCAGTATCCTTCCCGAGTACAGGCACAGAGAGTTTACAGATTATTTACAACTATAGTGTACTAACAGTAAACTGTTAAATGATACGACATTTATATACATAAACATAGAATTTATGTTAACAGCAAAAGAATAAATCTCAATAATTTGCATAAGCAAATCAGGATAATATAATGTGCCTTTAAACATATTTTTATTTTGGTATAATTGAGATATGGCTAGCTAAAACTAGGAAAGAGAACATCCATTCTGTAATTTTGTATATTTTTATAAAAGCACCAGTGAGGTGCATTGTTCGTTAGTTGCGGACACTAAAATGTCATATCACCATTGAAGTAAAACTTGGCCAGAATTTGCCCATAATCTTTCTCTCCAAATGTCTTAGTTTGGAACTGCTGATGAGCACCATCTTGTCTACATGTGTAAAATGTTCATTTACTGTACATGAAGACAGTAAGCTACCAGTCCTTTTCCTCTGTCATGTCTCCTTCTCCTTCATAATCAAAGGGAATACACAAATCCAAAACAATATTTACAGTGAAAGCAACAATGTACTGTGTATATATGTAGTTTTTTTTTTTATATATTTTTTTGTGTAACAGCTAACTTCTAGACAAATCAAGTCAAATAGTATTGTCAAGTTTAAAATGATTGTCAAAATCAAAACAAAATGCAAAAATTGATAGTCAGATATACACAGTAAAAATGTCTTTACCAAACTAGGAATTCCAATGACCTAACCAAAAAGGTTTTGAAAGGAAAAGACAAGATTTTTAATATTTAGCCCAAAATGAGTATACCAGGTAATGCACATTGCCATCTTTTATAGAGACAGAGCAGTGACATTTTGTATTAATCTAGAAATGGGGTTATTTCTTTAAATTCCATCTAATCCATGCATGCACATAATGGTGGTGTGCCAATATTAAAAGAAATAAACAGCAAAACAACTTAGGTTCATTACAACTAGTGCTTCAATTTTAAGTATGTTCTCTTGTTATTTGTTTACTACTAATAACTCAGATTGTAAGAATTAGTGTTTGCTGGGATAAAGACATCTGCTAAACATGATGATATTTTACAACAATTTGTACACATGGCATAACATTCAGGTGTGTTTGTTGACTAACTGAACTGATATGAAAGTTGGAGCATTTCTCAGTTTTTAAATACTTCACCTGAAAGTCACTTATTACAGTTTTGTTCATTAAGTATTTTTGTAGCAATGAGTCACATTCAAAAATAACAATGAAGACAGAATGCAATTACATATGTTAGTAGACTACATTAGGGTGGCATGGTGGCACAGTGGGTAGCACTGCTGCCTCGCAGTTAAGAGACCTGGGTTCGCTTCCTGGGTCCTCCCTGTGTGGAGTTTACATGTTCTCGCCGTGTCTGCGTGGGTTTCCTCCGGGTGCTCCGATTTCCTCCCACAGTCCAAAGACATGCAGGTTAGGTGCATTGGCAATCCTAAATTGTCCCTAGTGTGTGCTTGGTGTGTGTGTGTGTGCATGCCCTGCGGTGGGCTGGCGGCCTGCCCAAGTTTGTTCCTGCCTTGCGCCCTGTGTTGGCTGGGATTGGCTCCAGCAGACCCCCGTGACCCTGTAGTTAGGATATAGTAGGTTGGATAATGGATGGATGGATGGATAGACTACATTAAATATGGGCTTCTTAACAGTACTTTACAATGGCGTTAAAAATGGAGCACAAAGTAGGCTTGTGGTGGCTCAGTAACTTTTATCAACAGCAGAATTGAATTCAGATGATCTAAAGATGACACTGATTAATGTGTGTTGGTGTTGGAGGGTGTTGTGATTAATTGTTGTTCAATTTTTTTAAACTTACAATTTTTGAAATTATACCCAATAGAGCAGTATACAAAAATTAGCAATTGAAAAATAACTATAAACACAAAATGACCAATACTAACATAAAATCAGTGTCAATATTGCCTGTAGAAAAGAGAAAAGCAACTGAAGTAAGTTTCTCATCTAGCTATTAATATTAAATAAAATCCAGTAATTCATTAAAATTTCATAAATACGAAAGAACTTGGAAAGAAACTGATTTATTGTATAACGGAAATACCAAAGGTGACAATTATCTTAAAGATTTGCTTTCCAGTTTGAAGATACACAGAAGAAAAGTGGCCCTTTGGGCACTGATAAACCATAATGTCAGTTTAGTCAGTTATATGTTAAACCAGGGGTAGGCAACGTCGGTCCTGGAGTGCCACAGTATGTGCAGGTTTTTGTTCCAACCCAGTTCCTTAACGAGAACTCAATTATTGCTGATGAAGCACATATTGCTTAAGTGACATTTTAATGCTTCATTTTAGTGGTCTCGCTTGTTAAGGTTCTCCAACCTTAATTGCTTATTTCAATCTTAAACTGCTGCATTCAGTGTTTTAATTGCTCCTTATTAGCAATAAGATGTAAAAGACAAAGCAGCCAGCAGTTCTCCAGCTAGCTTTTTTCCAATTACATCTGTGTGTGTTCATCATGCATGGTTTGATTTAATAAAACACTTAATAGAAAAATGTGACAGACTGAAAATGATCTGTTTTAGGCTTCAAATCATTTGGATGATATCCTTGATAAGGAAAAAAATCTACGATATAAAAGCCTTACATTGCACAGACTAACAAGCCATAAAATTAAATAAGGTCTGAGATTGGCAATGATTGGTTTCTAATTAAGCAATTGGGTTGGAATGAAAACCTGTAGCCACTGCGGCTCACCAGGACCGACATTGCCTACCCCTGTTTTACATCTTATTGCTAATAAGGAGCAATTAAAACACTGAATGCAGCAGTTTAAGATTGAAATAAGCAATTAAGGTTGGAGAACCTTAACAAGCGAGACCACTAAAATGAAGCATTAAAATGTCACTTAAGCAATATGTGCTTCATCAGCAATAATTGAGTTCTCGTTAAGGAACTGGGTTGGAACAAAAACCTGCACATACTGTGGCACTCCAGGACCGACGTTGCCTACCCCTGTGTTAAACCACTAAGTGACTCTTTCAGCATGCATTAACTGTAATCCTGCCCTGTGTTTACTTTTTGCTGCACAATCAGCCTGCTCGTTCAGAGTAGAAATTGTGTAACACAGTGCAGACCTTATTGTATTTCTGATATTCTGACTTCAGAACAACTACAGTTTCCTTTCTAATACAATGCTATGTTTATATCTCTTAGAGGAGCTGCACCTTTATTGTGTAATTAATTAGTTCAAACACAGTTTAGCCACAGATTAATAACACCAATTCATTATAATGATAATGTAGCACTGGGGGCCTGTATGTAGTGCAGGGTGGCATTGGACTCCAATGTTGCAGCAAAAGCCTGCAGACTTTAAACAGGACATTTTACATTGTTCTATTGTGACTATAAGTAGCAGAAGTAGTTGATATGTCAATATTGGTCGTATTGACTTCTGATCAATTTATGCTGTAAATGTTTAATAAAGATTGGGGTGCCCACCATCACGCATGTGCCCATGTGAAATTAGTTATAGTGCTGTTCTGAAATAACCATCCAGGAAAATATTCATGAATAAGTGCTACTTATTCTTCAAGCGAGAGTACCTTATGCTACAGTAATCTCCAGATAATATTACTTTAGTCATGTCAGTAGTATATAGGCTTACTTAATTGCTTTCCACTTTGATTTGTTTCTAAACATGATTTTTTTTGTACTCTTACGGTAAACTCACCTAAAGCAGCAAGAGGAAGGGTGCTGCTGTATGAGCTGCTGGTATATGCACATCCTTTCTTTGTTGCTAAATTGGTGATACTGGCTGTTGAAAGATGAGTAAAATATAGTAAAGTCTGATTAAATATATGAATTCAACATGAGAAATGCTGTAGGATTCAACCACATTGATTCATGTGAGCAAACAAAAGTTATATTTTGTTACCTAGTGTAACTAGCAAGCAAAGACCAGAAAATACAGAAACATTTCAGGAAAATGTAAAAGGAAGAGCAGGGGATTGAAGCCAAAGTATCAAACAAAAAACAGAGCTTACATCAAAAACAAAAAACAAAAATAACAGTTTAGAAATCATTTCAAATTGTTCTAATTCTAGCTAATGACTGCGGTGGGTTGTCACCCTACCCAGGATTGTTTCCTGCCTTGTGCCCTGTGTTGGCTGGTATTGGCTCCAGCAGACCCCCGTGACCCTGCGTTCGGATTCAGTGGGTTGGAAAATGGATGGACGGATGGATGTAGCTAATGATCCTTTATCTAACTACCAAACCAAATGAGAGTTTATACTGTTTTTGATTTTATTTGTCTTAGTCTTCTGTGTAGGTCTGCTCAGTCACCACCCTTGCAAGGTACACATTTCTGCATCATCTACAAATGTTGATGACTATGATGTTTCCTTGACTGCCAATGCCATCCCAACCTTCAATAGGGATACTATCCACACATAGACTTCATCTAACATGACTGTGCCCATTGCTTTCCCCAAACATAGTCATCTATATCCAAGGCTGCTGTCTCTCAAATCTACACATTAGCACCTCACAGGGGTTGACCTTCTGTCAACATTCAGGTATACAAGCATTCATAGGGTGTGACATCAGGGCCGAATAATCCATTAGATGACATAGGTGGCCACCTTGGGCATCTTCATCTGAGGGGTGCTATTTATGAAAGTTTAAGGGGTGTGTGCACCGGACACCTAGGGAGACCCTGGGGGAGTTGTAGAAGAATGATAACAACATCTGCAGTATCTACACAAAGTGATGTTGTTTGGGTTTCTGAAGGTATGTGTGTTGTAGACACTGAGGGGACCCCATCCTCAATCATAGAACTCTGATGATACTGACTTTATGAAAGTAAAAGTGCACACGATCAGTACACCAAGGAGTGTGCACCCCTTACAAGTCCACAGTACATGCATAAAGTAGTGCTGTTTGTGCTATTGAAGGGGTATGCACTCTGGACAGAGGGGACCCCCCACCCACCAAGGTTATTGTAGTTTATTAATACTGACTACCCACTAAGAACAATGAGGGGCAACCCACCTGAAGCTCCAAATGGGCTTCAACTGGCACTGGTGACATCTACCAAATGTTCTTTGCCGATTGGTCAAGAACACCTGGCAACAGTACTGAGATATTACTTAACACTTAACTGCTTACAAACATGTATTCTTTCAGATGAAAGAAACACAATAATAAATTATTTTATTTGTTTCCCTACAAAAGACCCTCTTAATATTGTAAGGAAATGAGCCGAATCAAAAGGTCAAATCAAAGAATTGAGTACCAGCTCCGAGCTAATTAGAATTAAAAACATGTGTCTAACAAAATTTCCTACAGTCTAAAATTATTCATTAATTTATCTTTATATGTATTTTATATCAGAAAGACAAATGGCAACACAGTTTAATAGCAAATGTTAAAATGGTACAGTATTATTTCATATTGCTCCTTTTTAGAAGTACATTAACTGTTTTACACAATTGAGATTTTATCCATCCATCCATCCATTTTCCAACCCGCTGAATCCGAACACAGGGTCACGGGGTATGCTGGAGCCAATCCAAGCCAACACAGGGCACAAGGCAGGAATCAATCCCGGGCAGGGTGCCAACCCACCGCAGGACACACACAAACACACCCACACACCAAGCACACACTAGGGCCAATTTAGAATCGCCAATCCACCTAACCTGCATGTCTTTGGACTGTGGGAGGAAACCGGAGCGCCCGGAGGAAACCCACGCAGACACGGGGAGAACATGCAAACTCCACGCAGGGAGGACCCGGGAAGCGAACCCAGGTCCCCAGATCTTCCAACTGCGAGGCAGCAGCGCTACCCACTGTGCCACCGTGCCGCCCTGAGATTTTATTCTTCTATTAATTTTTAACTCAGTTTTTCCGTTACCAACTTCACAGAGAGCCAAAACCTTTCCCAGCAGCAAGGGCTAGAAGACATGAACCGCTATGTCGATATACCCACTCACTAAATTGGATGAATTATAAAATTATAACTGAATGAATTTAAGTATTTTTTTATTTCGGTTGGAAGATGCAAGAGAAAAGTTTATAATAGCAAAAAAAGGAACACAAACTAGATTACTGATATATGTCAGACTACAGATCAAAACCCAGTATATATGTGTGTCATAATGGCAGATTCTCCGAAGCCTCAATGGACTTTAAGGGTGCCCACTCATTTCATATATTCGATCAATTTGAGGAACCTTTGGTCTCAGCCTTGAGATCTAACATAAAAGATCAATAATGTCAATGGTGGGCAGCATTTTGGTGCAGTAGTTAGAGCTGCCTTGGCACTCTCAGCTCCTTGCACATTCTCCCATTACACGCATAAGTTTTTTCTACACTCATATGAAAGCTGTGCTTGTCAGGTTTATAAAAAATTTCTTATGGCCCCTTGAGTAAGTGAATGTGAGTGTGTTGTCACTGCAGTGGACTGGCACCCAAGTTCAGGGTTAGTACTTCTCTTCTGGCAGATGCTTCTGGGATGGGCTCTGTTCCTTTCAACCATGAGCAGGATTAAATGGATTTAAGAATAGGTGGATGGATGGAATGCCAAAAACTTTCAGAAATCATCACAACCAACTGTTTTAAATCATCCTTATTTATATGATGTTACACTGTCAACTAAACATCTTTGTCCTTTTTTGTTTTCTCCTTATACAATTTCTTGTACAGGAATTTGTTAGTTTTCACATACCCCTTGGGGTCAGAGCACAGGGTCAGCCATTGTACAGCGCCCCTGGAGCAATTACAGGTTAAGGGTCTTGCTCAAGGGCCCAGCAGAGTAGGATCTCTTTTAGGCAGAGACGGGGATTCGAACCAGCAACCTCCTGGATACCAGCACAGATCCTTAGCCTTAGAGCCACCACTCTGCCTGTCAACTGAAAACTAAACATCTTTGTCCTTAAAGCTGTCTTTATGCTCTTCGTTTCAATGGTGCTGCTGCAATCTTTTTTGCTGAGATTTTAAGTGCTTCATCATATCTGGATCAGATCCTTTAATTAAAATCGTTATTTTTGATGCCTTTGTAAGGTGAGCTGTATAGTGCTTTTCATATATTAATTCATCAGTTTCACTTTTATTTAATAACAGCATATTACACAATTAACACAACTGCTATCCGTTTTCTGAAACTCACTTTTTCACTGCTGAATCTTTGAAAGTCACAATCCATCCTGGTTGCAAAGCATACAATGCAGGATGTCTGCATGCAAGCCCTTCCATTGCAAGGCACAATCAGCCTTTATTTTGTTTCAAAATGAACCACTACAAAAAAAATCAATTTACAATATAAAATTACAAGGATGGTAATAAAGCAAACACATTATAAATCAAAATAATAAGAATGAAGGAAAAATTATTAAGAATTCTACAGTACTTGGTAAATTAATACAGTCAGTTCAACTTAGTACTGAATAAAAGGAGAGTGACAGGCAGAAGGGACTTTTAGTTGAAATGTGTAATAGCTAATAAATATTGGGACAGAAAAGCTGTGTTTTTAAATCTTAATTTAACATAACCTAACACCTTCAAGTCATTTTAATCCAATTGCAGTCAATATACAGAAGAATGTGTAAAGAATAAGGAGCTCACTTCAAACATCAGCATAAAACCAACAAACCTTAAGTATTGAAATATATGTTTTGCTAGACAAATAATATAAAATGAACAGATATATAAATAGATCGTCCCTAATGTGAAATTAGGATTTTCGTGAGTGTGATGTGAGAACTACTGATAAGTAGTCCTTAAGATGACTTGGAAAATGTAGGAAATATCCAACAATTGTGGCACCCTTTGTAGGTTCGGAGAAAGGGGAACAGGTGCTATATGACCAAACACCGCAGTCTAGCATGAGAGTTGAGCTCCTTTGGTAAGTCCACACATGCAGATCCCTGGGACTAAACTTGCACTTTACTAACAAACAGTAAGTGAAGAAATTCAGAAGGCAATTTACATGTAACAGCCTGGACAGGAGCACCAGTTGTTTCAGATCAGGATTATCTTCCCATGCCAACTAATACATTAAGTGCGTTTACAGACGGTACAGGGGCAGCACGGTGGCACAGTGGGTAGCGCTGCTGCCTCGCAGTTGGGGGACCTGGGTTCGCTTCCCGGGTCCTCCCTACGTGGAGTTTGCATGTTCTCCCCGTATCTGCGTGGGTTTCCTCTCACAGTCCAAAGACATGCAGGTTAGGTGGATTGGCGATTCTAAATTGGCCTTGGTGTTTGTGTGTGTCCTGCGGTGGGTTGGTTCCTGCCTTGCTGGCTGGGATTGGCTCCAGCAGACCCCCGTGACCCTGTGTTCAGATTCAGCGGGTGGGATAATGGATGGACATACGGTACATAACCTGCATAGGCGAGCAACTTGGTTAAGGCAGAAATCTGGTTTGTTAAAAATTCGCGTTTATCTTCTGGAGTTCTTCTTTGGCAAAACGCTCCAATGAGATTAAACGGCCCAAAAGAAATTAAACATCATTATTGCCCTCTGTGAAAGCGAAAACGAGCAAGAAATCTGTGATCATTTTCATGTTTTCATACATAATGTTATTCCTTCATGTGCAGTGAAGTAAATTAACGTCTATCCCATTATACGTCATTGACCGGAACCCCCGAAGATTCGCGGTATGGCTGCAGTGTCACCCGATCACACGGTTTCAACATACGGTATGTGTAAGCAAATAACTGGATTAAAACGAATTTGATACTTTATTAATATGTTTCTGTTATCTGATTACACGCATCACACTGCGCTTGGCTGTGCGATTGACCTCTGCAAAGAAGCGTCATAGCGGTAAGTGTGCTTCTTGCCTTACCCAGTGCTGCTGCGAGAATAATACCGCAAGTATTTTTACTACAATAAAATAAGTATTGCGTTCAGCTACTATTAACTTTATAAAGTAATCGGACTGCTTAACGCACGTTACTTGTAACGTGTTGCCCATTTACAATGCTGCTGAGCATACCACACTGTACAATCAGTTCATCAACATAAATTTTGAGATTTCTGTAATGTTTAGACAAATTGTTTCAACCAGCAAAAAGAATAATGCGATCGCCTCAGCATTTGTCTGAGGAAACGTATGTTGTGGACGCTTTCATCAGGCGTGTGCGAACCTAAGCAGGAGAACAGAGTACAACGAGCAAGGGAAGACTACAAAATTCCTTAACTGCCCCTCGACTAAGGGTTTACATGGCCAAACAATCGGGTTACTCGCAGAGAAGTCTACGTTTGTTAACCAAGTGTCCATCCATCCATCCATTTTCCAACCCGCTGAATCCGAACACAGGGTCACGGGGGTCTGCTGGAGCCAATCCCAGCCAACACAGGGCACAAGGCAGGAACCAATCCTGGGCAGGGTGCCAACCCACTGCAGGACACACACAAACACACCCACACACCAAGCACACACTAGGGCCAATTTAGAATCGCCAATCCACCTAACCGGCATGTCTTTGGACTGTGGGAGGAAACCGGAGCGCCCGGAGGAAACCCACGCAGACACGGGGAGAACATGCAAACTCCACGCAGGGAGGACCGGGGAAGTGAACCCAGGTCCCCAGATCTCCCAACTGCGAGGCAGCAGCGCTACCCACTGCGCCACCGTGCCGCCCTAACCAAGTGTCTCAGAGACAAATAACCCGATTTGTCTAACCGGAATAAGGTTTACGTGACATTTGAATAACGGCACGAAAACACTTTCCTGTGTGGGAATTATCTCACCTCTGTATTCCTGTTTTGGACACCCGTTTGTGATTTTCTTTTTTAGACAGATTGTTTCATCAGCCGTAGGTTGATTCCTATAACACAGTGTCCGATTTTATTAATAGTAGGGTAGGGGCAGCTGTGACTGTAATGTCATTTGCTGAGTGAAATGTAAATGTCTATGAAACTGTCAGGATATTAACGTTAAATGAAGGAGGTTGTATAATATTTCACTGTCATTGGAGGGGAAGAAAAACAGGTGGTTTCACAGGATACAGGGGCGTGGAAATGCAAATAGATATTTGTAGTCTTTACAAATCGCGGACAATTTCAAGAAAAACAGGCCAAAATGAACAGTCACACTCAAATAATTTTTTCATGCATGGCTGATTATTAAAATAGCCCAGATATGCGTGAAGCTGCCCGATCTGGCAAGTATGGTACCATTCATCTTTTTATTGGCTACTGGCAAAACAACTGAAAAGGTGCAGTAACACCACCTACTGAACTGGAGTGAAAAATGGCTCCAGAGAGAGAACGTAATATCTACTATATATATATATATATATATATATATATATATATATATATATATATATATATATATAAACACTACCAGTACAATTATTTAAATAAACTACTGATCATCAGTTTTCAAAACCCGCTATATACCGAGCAGGGTGGCAGGCATCCGAGCAACCATTGAAACTTAAATTGCATTATACAACCCAATAGGTTTTAGGTATTTAACTATTTTTTTACTGTTCTCTTGCGATCCTTGCCCATACCCAAGCAAACTATCCAAGCAAAGATAAGGTAAAGAGGTTCAATAAAAATCGCGCTTATTCACTGTGGCAGCCAGGTATTGTGGAATAGGGATCCAGGAGTCGGCTAAAGCACTTTGAAAGGGAGGGGCAGCAAAAGGGAAAAGAAACACTAACCGGGATCAGTCTTAGGCATATTGGCATGCACAGACATTGTGCGGAGATCATTTCAAGTAAAGGGAAACATTCGGCTCCGCCCCAGAGGACAGTCTCTGTCGTTTCGATAAGCTTACATAAAATGTTACAACAGCACACTTCGTTTTTTACCAGGCAACTGATGACATGTTACGTAGTTAGTGCGGGAGGGACGTGCCTTCAGTTTTTAACAATGCATCAGCTCTCCCACTAATTCTAGATTTTATCTTAACTTAAATAGGAGTTTTGTGTGATGCTTTATTAAAATATTTAAACGTGTACATATTTATATTTTCATGTTTCTGTGAAAAGGGCCTGCGAATTGGGAGTAGGCGGGTCAAGGAAGTGGTGGTGGTTGGTCAGTGCGTGGCACTTGGCAATCACCCGAACCTCCCAGCCCCAAATTTGAGGCAGATCTGTTTCAGTGCGTTTGGAGACACTGAATACAGAATTTAAGTTTCCTTAAATGTGAATTTCATGAGAAGCACTTTATTAAGCGTCTCCTGGCCACTGGACCATATTGGGCTATGATCATGGCTGCCAGCCTGCCTCACATAGACCCTTCCTTGTCTTGGATCAGCTTGTGGAAGTGGGGGTTAGTACTGTATAGCAGTCAGATTGCCAGTTACACTGGATGATTAGAGTGAGATGGAGTTGGGTGATGCATGGGTGTGCAGGCTGAGGGAATGGAGCAGCAGGGAGTGCATGTCACAGTAGAAGATCTGGTGGTGCAGTGGATGCTACATTGAAGAAACCAACAATTCTTTTCAGAGCCACACCAGCAGCCTGGTATAAGGTGGCTGGATCCATTGCTCCATCTTTAGTGCCCCCTGCGTCGTTAAAAGTGCGATAGAACTGACTGATGATCCTGATACAGGGGATTAGTTTAACACTAATGTTGGTGAAATTCTTGACTGCACTCACAGCGTTCCGCTTCAGGTTGGACAGACTGGTTTACTTTGGACCACTTCAGTGTCCTGCTGGATGAACTCTGTGTTACGCTTGAGAGCAGGGCAGAGTAGTGGCCATGGATCCAGACCCGAGATGGACATATTTTCCATGAAGCCACAGACTGCAGTGGGGCTGGGGATGCCAGAAGAAACCAGCTTTACAAGCAGTCCATGAACAGTGTGAACGAAGGGATTGCAGATCCGAAACTATGAGTAGCACTTTATTACATTTCTCCTGATTGCTGAGGTGAATTGGCCTGTGAGTGTGGTCGATGGTGACCCATGGACAGACCCTGGCCTTGGGTCAGCACGTGGAACCTGGGGAAAGGGTGGCAGCTAGTTTGCCTCTGACTCCAAGTGAGTATGGTTCAGATACCTGGTGACGTGCTGGAGGCAACACTGAAGAAACCAATGGTGCTTTTCAGGCCCATACCAGTGACCAGGCATAAGATGACTGAATCCATTCCTCCGTTTCTCGTACCTCTGAGTTGTTACGATATGTTAATTCTTAATTACAGGGGCAAGGCGGTTTGTACTACTACCTCACAGCTCCATAAATACCTTCCTTGATGAAGACTATACAGTATAGCCAAAATACCTTTGTGAGGTTTACATGTTCTCCTAGGAATAAAGTGGATAATCCAATTTTTCACAACCACATCTCAAGGACTTCTTTGGTTAATTAGCAAGTCCAGCTTAGCCCCATTTAAGTCATTTCAGATTGTTGCGTGTGTGTATTTGGCATGTCATGGGATGAGCTGGCACTCTGCCCATGTGTTATGAACTAGACAGTCCCAAAGCTATAAAGTCCCAAATAATAACTCAAAATACCCACAAAATCAGCCAACCATGGCTAGTCAAACAAAAGGGGCAACAAACAATCTTTATAAATAAATTTTTTTTTTCAAAATCACAGTAGGGAATGCCTGAAAAAGCAAATAAGTCCCAATCACAAATCTAGAACACAAATTCAAAAGTGGAGCATAAGGTCAAAAGCCCAATAATTCACAAAAAAATCATAAGCAATAAACACAGGAGATCTCACCACCAGAAGCACATTCAATGAACCCCATGGGACTGTGGGTTTTCCTGAGCCTCTGCTGTATTGATAGGCGGGTAGCCCCACCTCTTGGGAAACCACTCACAAAATACTTTGAACGTAACAGAACACACTTCACTGTAAAACTAAATAATCCAAACTGACAACATAAAAATGAGCAACTTTGGGAAAAATGAGACAATTGCATCCCTGCAGAAACACATCATCAGGGTTGTTTCATGCTGCTGGAATAGGTACCTACTCCTTGTGACCCTACACCCAACTTGCCACAGGCTGGATGGTTTTAATTAAACGAGGTGATTTTCTTCAACACTTAAAGAATTCTTTTAATGGAAGTGGAGGACTATCATCACGCCATGGCAAACTATGTCACAATAATCTCTATGCGTCCGTACACCATTCTAATGTATATTTGGGCACAGACGAGGCCACGAATCTCCGCAGACCCAGCGCCCTCTGTTGGAGTCTCACGTCTGGATGTGGGCTGTGAGGACAGTTTGTACGTCATTTTTTTCTTTTACAGCCCTTATTCTTTGAATGTTGGGTTACTTTGCGATTCCAAATTGTAGCGTGTGTCAGCCAGACCTGTGTTTTCTAAACGGTGCACAGGGCTGCCGAGATGGGTCTGATCCCCGCCACACGATGCTGGATTAAGTGGATTTAAAAACGTCACATCGTAACTTGCGCAGCGTCTGGCGGTTCCCACACTAGGCCCGCCGAGCTTCCTCCTTCCGTGCAGATGTCGTCCCACCCGTCATCTGGGAGGGGAGATGAAGTTACGTCGCCACTGCCAGCCCGAGGCGTCACTTCAAGGAAGAAACAAACAATCATCTCCTAATGCGGAAATATCGCTGGAGTGGAGCTTGCCAGTCGCGGACCGGCCTACTCAGTATTGTGTTTGTTTTTTAAGTAATTTGTCCTGAATAAAACAATCTGAGACGCTGCGGCAGCGATCGGACAGCCTGCGTGACCTGACAGGACGGCGGAGTGACCCGATAACTCCTGGATGAGCAGTGTGGGTGTCACTGGCCCCGATTCGCCGCCTCTTTGTCGTCTGCGAACCCCACGAAGAATGTTTCAGAGAGGCAGACAGTTTGGGGAAAGCGTGTGAGACGCGCGCCACCGATGTCACGGCTCGCTGAAGGCGCGTGAACTGCGGACAGGAAGAACAACAGGTTGGCAGACGCGTCCCGACATGTTGCTCGGAAAGTGAACGGCTGCTGAAGTCGGCGCCTCAAGTTCCCAGGGGAGTGTGAACAGGGCCGGGGCCATGGCGTCCGGAGCCCCACCGTTCGCCGTCGTCATGTTTTTCACGTTTTTGTCGCAGCAAGAAGGTGAGTAGGAGCCGCAGTCACGGGGAGGATGGGAGGTACACCTGCCGTCAGAAGTATGCACAGGAAAGAATGAAGGAATCGAAACCAGCGGCCTTCTCTGAAACCCAAAGAAGGCGCACAGGGGTTAGGCGACAACACAGTGTTACTTCTTCAGGTGCAGACGTCTGATTTTTGTCGGGAACTTTTTCTTTGAGGTCGACATCCGCCATGGAATGAAGTTGTTATGAATGTGTGCCCGCCACTTTTGTCTGTGAGACATTTTCTCATTTGCTGCCAAACCTTGCATGTTTGGACAGCACATCTGGAAATGCCTGATGCAGTATCAACACTTTATCTTGTTGCAATGCTGACTTTTGCTGTGATGTAAGATTTGCAGGTTAAACAATTAGATGTGATCTAACCTCACCTGTTTAAACATGGTTGACCCTTGCCCAGTTTTATTACCTCTTCCCAGCTGTTTCTGTTTCAGTTAGTTGCTTGGTTCACACTACACGTGATGTCATTGATCATTAACACTTGTTTGTGATATTTGCTCTATCAAGCACTGGGCTATATAGTTACCAGAAAATCACATTTTTAAATTGAGAAAGTGGTCTGTTACTATGTTGGTTTCTTTCTTTTTTTAAGACATTCAAATATCTCATTGTGTTCCTTCACTTTTTGCAGCACTAGGGTGTTGTATCTTGTTAGGCATTATGGATGTAGTGAGACGTGAAGCAAAATTACAATTTTGTTGGCTAACTAGAAAGATTACAATATGCAAGGTTTTGAGGCAAATCAGGCCCCTTCTTCAGGCAAAATGAAGGGGCCTGAGTTGCATCAAAAGCTTGCATATTGTAATCTTTCTAGTTAGCCAATAAAAGGTGTCATTATTCTGAACTTTCCACTACATTCACTTTTTGCAAAAGGAATGTTGCCAACTCTAAAATAAACTGTTTTATATTGATACACTAATCCAAAAGACATTAAGTCAAATATGTTTGTGAACCATCTAAAAGCCCTAAGACTTTTGCACTTTTGTATATTTAGGTTTTTGTTAAAAACAAAAGTAGCACACAGAAGCAAATGTATAATTTGCATGAAAACCATTATTTATCAGAAGAAAAAGAAGTTGTGTATTTCATCCATGACTATCACTAGTAGGCTGTTCAACAGCCTCAAAATAATCGGGCCATAGTCTGACAGGGTCTTATAATGATGACCTCAAGACACTGCAGCATACTAAAAGTGCCTTGATCAGGTTGTCTTCAAGTACATTATTAGTTGAAAAGGCCCATATTTTTGTGTTGTTTTGTCAGAACATGTGGCCAGCTTGATGTTTTATGGACCATTTATATAAGTGAATTGATGTTTGTGAAAGTGGTAATAGGAAAGCTCTCATGTCATGTGGGAAAGGTAGGGGAATCTATTAGGAACAATACAATAGACGTACTGATTGATGTAGTGTCTGGTCATTATAGTACTTATGTCAACTGTTTCCAAAATCTATAGTGTTGACACCTACCATGAATTGCCCAGTAGCATGTTAAATTACGGGGCTGTATGCTTTCAGAGTTTGGGCTGTACTTATGGTGCCAATGTAGGCTGTGTCGGGATTGCTGTGGATTGTAGTAGGGGTGGGCGGTATGACCAAAATTCTATATCACGGTATTTTTCTAAATTATCCCGGTTTCACGGTATTCTACGGTATTTTTTTCCCATGCATGAGTGGATGTTAACCACATTTTCCACTGCAATTACTGGCTAAGAATAACCTATTCCACTGTCAAGAGCATTGTACATTGTACAAAAAAAAACTTTAAATGTGCACACAAGTATTAATACAGGTTTGCATGGCCCCATTAAGTGATAGTTTTCAAGGGGGTGGCACTAATGAAGAGTAGGAATCACATTGCATGACAGATGCAGTCAAAATATAGAACCTTTTTATTGAACAAATTTTGCAAAAACTTAAACTATAATTTTGACAACATATTTTCAACCATACAAAGAGGCATTTAGACTTATAAAATATCCAGAAGTGCTTGTCAAAAGTTGTATTGCACTGAACATGTCTTAGAAAAGGAATAAATAGTAAATATTTTTTTGTAAACCAACTACACTTTTTTAATGTTAACGATCTCTGTCCACTGACAAGTTAAAGTGACTTTTTAAACAACTTTACCATAATTAAACTGCATAATATTTAAACTAATAAATAATAACAATAAAATAAATAATAGTATTATTACTGATAGTTGCACTATTACTTCAAGGCTTCAAGCCCAGGTGCATTACACAGTAGTCACCAAATTAAAATAAAACAAAACAAGTGCAACTTGGTGATGACATCTTTACCAACTGAACCATCATTTAGGCAAACTGCAGTAATATGGACCTCGCTTCAAGCTAAGCTATATACATAAATAATAAAACTAACTTGCATTTATAATGCTATTTGTGGTATAGCCCTACGGAATCGTATTAGGGCCACAGTGAAGAAAACAAATACGGACACAGGGAAGAAAAAAACAAACTATGTGTCGAGAATAAAGTTGACATTTCCACTTTATTCTCATAGTTTATTTTATAATTAAAGTAGAATGTTGTAAACTAAACTTCATCCTAAAATCAATGTTTAATTTACTAGATTTTCTCAAACCCCGTCATAAGTTAATGCAGCACATTAAATGCTTTGTGTTAAGTGTTCCCCGACACAGTTGTTATTCATTACACTTCTTAAACTGACTTCCTCCGCACTAAGAGGAGACGGCGATCACCGCACAGAATCCATTCATTTCATGATATTCCAGCTCTCTGCAAATTTATAATGCTAAAATAAATACTTGATATCATTTTCATGATGAAATGCATTAAAGCAGATATTAAACATGCATGGTGGTGAGGCGGTAGTGCTGCTCCCTCACAGTAAGGGGTCCCCAGGTGTATGTTCAGTGTAGAGAACTTTATGGCAGGTGTGACGAGGCTCCAAAAAACTGGATGTATGAATGGGTATCGCACAGGTTTAAACTTAAATATTTTGTAAATGTTGGGTTTGTGATCTGATGGTCGGAGACACGAACACAGAATTCAATGGATGTTCTTCTGAGCGGGCTTTTATTTCACGCGTGCTGTCTCTATCTGACGTACCAAACCCCCAGTTCCTATCCTTCCTTTTTCTTTCTCCACATAACCAATCACCACACGATAAATGTCTTTGTGAAATTAAAACTAGTTATAAACTTGGACTATAACCCATGGAGTGTTCAGAACTTTAAAAATATCTTCGTTATACATGTTTAATTATGCCATCCATTCAGGGTTGCGCCTATCCCTGAGCGAGTCGCCAGCACATCGCAGGGTGAATACAAGCAAAACATACACTAGCAGGGTCAATATAGCATAACAAAACCCCACATCCTACATGACTTTGAAAGGAAACTGAAGCGCCGAGTAAACCCACCAGAAAAACATGCAAATGCAAGGCAGGGTACACCCGAGATACCCTTGTTGCGAGGCAGCAGTGCAACCTCCATGCCGCCGTGCCCCCACATGATTAATACATGCTTTAATGCATTTCATCATGAAAATTATATCAAGTATTTATCTTAGCATTCTAAATGTTCAGAGAGCAGGAATATCATGAAGTGAATGTATTCTGTGCGGCTATCGCTGCCAGCGCCTCCTCAGTACAAGAGGAAGTCAGTACAAGAGGAAGTCAGTTTAAGAAGCACGTACCGATTTAACATGGCTCGGGGAACACTTAACACAAAGCATGTAATGTGCTATATAACTTATGACGGGGTTTGAGAAAATCTAGTAAATTAAATATTCAGTTTATGATGAAATTTAGTTTACGATGTTCTACTTTAATGACAAATTACCAGAATAAAGTCAACATGTCGACTTTAATCTTGACATAAACGGTGAGAATAAAGTAGAAATGTCGAGAATAAAGTCAACATGTCGAATTTATTCTTGTCATAAATGTTGAGATTAAGTTGGAAATGTCGAGAATAAAGTCAACATGTCATCACACTATTACACTTTACCCAGGTATCTTACACAGTATTGAAAACAAATAAAACAAGTACAACTTGGTTTGCAGTATTACCCAGTAGTATAGAAACAGTATTTACACATTTGAACATAATGGTCCACATCCGACTTTTTAAAACCAAAGTATCTCCAGGCAACAGACGTGACTCCTTTATTTCGGCAAAAGTTCTTCTGTGTCATCATGTTCAACTTTATCGTCAGCTACAGCTTCAGTTTCGGAATGTTCTCTGTCAATTTTCACCGTGCAATTCCTACACTACCACTACCTATTTAGCAGTGTAGCAGTGAAAAAGAGCCCCTGCGCAACATCTCTGTGTTTAGCGGTGTAGCAGTGAAAAAGGTCCCCACTTGAACAGTTTCCCGCAGCGCCACGTTCCAAACATCGTTTAGGCAATTTAAACCGGTGTTGCGGTATAAGAAAAATCCATAACATAACAAAAATAAAAAACAGTTTTTGGTATGAACCGGTATACCGCCCAGCACTAGATTGTAGTCAAAGTATCATCAGAAATAAGTTCTGCTCTTACCTTGTGGCTGATGACAACAGGATTCACACATGGAGGCGAGGTAGAAAGTGGTGCAAGTAAGCCAACATTCATCAGTGACACATCAGCAGTTGTAGTGGTATAGGGCACAATTTTGCTATGATAGCCAATAACTTCTGTTTCTTTGAGAGTCATTTTTATTGTCTTACAGTATATAAAGTATGTCCTGTCACCCATTTTGTGGAAGTCAAACTAGTACCATTCTTCAACATGACAGTAGATGGTCATACACAGCTCTTGTCTCATTGGATTTACCAATTCTATGGTAAATCATGAGGAGCATCAAGAAAGGCCAACTGTAGTTCTCAATACAGATTTTGCAAACCATTGTCTTTCTGAAGGAGTAGTTGCGCTGCACTTAGTTCTTAGCTGGGTGTGTCACAGGGCACAATTCACCTTCAGTGTAACTTAATAGCACCATCCACAGCCCTTGGATTCATCAGCTGTGCCTGTTTATAATAGTTCTCCTACACAGCCCAGTTTTGCATCAATAAATAATCCCTTTATTCCAAGTTTGTCAGTATTTTTTGCACGTTGCACCACTGTTTATGGGTCCAACTTTTTTCGCATATGCATTTCTTTTAAGGTTTTAGAGTTGCTGAAAGATATATTTTTATTGCCTGTACTCCTCTTATAACAGCTATTATCTTATTTTAACTTCTAGGTGAAAGAGATAGTAAACGAGCTGCTTCTTTGCAATTTTGACTGCTTAAAAAATTTGATAGAAATGACAAGTTCCTAAACAAAATTATAAGTTTACAGGTACTGCCTTAAGCATCATAAACAAAAGAACACAAAAGTAAAGAGAATGAAGTGATTTATTTAGTGGTGAAATTTGTGAATGCTTCAGAATCGTCATGAATTTTTAAAACTTATTTATGTCCAGAATATGCTGGTAGCGTAGGGTACAAGGCAGAAACCAGCCCCAGATGAGTGCCATTGGTTTATCATGATGCACATTGTCTCTCTTACACACAGAAATACCACCATCACATTAAGTTGTACTGGGACAGTTTAAAGTCATCAGTTAGCTTAACACAACTATCTTTTGAATGTGTGAAGTATTCGGAGTATCTTTTTGTATCCTTACAGACCAGACAGTTGGTGGTGGGTGACTTGGCTGGGAATAATTTGTTCGGGTGTGGCTGCACAGTAGAATTGTGCACCACCACTCCAGAGTCTGCTAAATCTTCCTGAAAAATGTTTTTTATTATTTGCCTTTCTAGCAATCCAATGAGCAATTCTTTCAGAAAGTTTTCTTGGTCTTCTGGTCCTCAACTTGACCTCCATTGTTCCTGTTAACTGCCATTTTTAAAATAACATTACAAACTGAGTAAATGGCTACCTGAAAACACTTTGCTGTCTTCTTGCAGCCTTCTCTTGCTTTATGAGCATCAATTGTTTTATTTTTTTTCAGAGTGCTAGGTAGTTGCTTAGAGGAGCCCATGGCTGCTGATTGTTGGGACAAGTTTTGAGGAGTCAGAGAATTTATACAGCTTTGCAACTTGCATCACCTGGGGTTTCCTAACAATGACTGTGAACTATCATAGCCCTTATGAGAAATTGGTGTGCCCACATCTTTGCAAGGTGCTCCTTTCCTTTTTTCACTGTACAGTTGTACAAAACAAAAACAATACACTAATGTTGCATAAAATGCTCAAAAGAAATGTGTCATCTTTAACTTTATGCCTTTTGGTGATCAGTTCATCTTCTTCTTCTTCTCACTTAACTATTCACAGTAACAGACATTTTAAGCAAGAGTGCCCAGACTTTTGCTTGCCACTGTATGCCTGCTAATTGCGATACATTGCACTGTAATGTCATTTGTAAAGTTTTATTATAAAATAAATTGCCGATTATTAGATACAAGTGGAATCAACTGTCCAATTAAACAGGTTCTTCTAGTGTAAGTAACTCAACTCTGTTGTCAACTGGCCTTATTTCAATTATAATATTAGTGGTGTTTATAGTGTCACATAGTTTTATGTTGACATTACTTCTGTTTTTATGTGTATTTAGTTTAAATTGTCTGTTTAGTGGGTTATAATGTTTACTTTTAATTTAACTAAACATATACTTACTAGTTATAGGTATGCATCAGTGCTCTAATCCTGTACTCGGTGAATTGAATAGAAATCCTTAAAATAAAAACTATACAAACAGAAACTGAGACATATGGTGGGTTCCATGACCAAGCTCCAAAACCCTGTAGTACTGATGTCTTAGTGCATAATAGATGGAAGTCAAATTATGATTAGTTTTAGTGACCATTTTACAATGAATATGTCTGTGGAAATAGACCGCATTGGTGTCTGTCACAGAGCACTCGGACTCCAGTTAAATTTTTGTCCAAGAGTGTTGCTGTGTGAAGTTGGCAGTGCTTCCTCATTGGATTCTGGTATCTTTCCAAATTTGAAAGACATGCTGTTAGTTTGATTGTTAACTATAAACTGGCACAGTGTGAGGGAAAGACGGTGCTCTGTTATGGTCGACATCTCATTCAAGACTGATATGTGGAATCCATTATTGCTTGAGCAGATGCTGGCTACCCATAACCCTTGAGCGTATGAAGGTCTGCACAGAAAAATGATTAAAGCATGGGTTTTTAGGATTTTGATGCTGGTTTTATAAATGCAGAGAAAACCATCTTTAGCCCTTTCATCTTAGTTGTGAGTATCCGTCTGGAAAGATGATGCCTACTCTTCATTTTGTTTAAATCATCTGTCTGAATATTTTTAAACTTACAACTAAGAGCAATCCCTAAATGATAAAAATATGAAATGAATAAATAAAAATGCTTTATCAATTCGAGTACAGTATAAGTTACCCACAATAGCAGCAATACAAGTCAACCTGTTTCATAGGCAGAGCAAACCGAATGAATTCTGAATAAAATTAGAAAGGTAAACAAAATTTTTCTCCTTGGCTGGTTTTTGGTTCTGTAGTTTTGTGCTAACCTACAATAGACCAAGCAAAATTTATTGTGCTTGTAGCAGAGTTATATAAATACTTATCACAGGACTACCACAAACACTTGCCAAGATGGCTTTGTTCTAGGGGAAAGCAGATATAAGTTTGAAAGAAAAGAAGTGGCACAATACTGCTTACAGTCATGCCAGATTCTTCATTGTTCTTTGATCAGTGAAATATATTCACCTTCAGGTACTGTACTTATGTAAAAAAAATGACAGGAGTTTGATTACACGTTTTAGAAGTTTGTCTTGACCCTGTCTTTTTTTCTTTTTTAAAGGTAACATTGTTTGCTAAAAGGTGTTTCTTTATTTTTGAAAGGCATGTCTGTGGTGTTTATTGGCTACTGCCATGTTACAGTTGCTGTTCTAGCAAAGGTTTGCTATGTTTTTGTGTGCATATTACAGAATATAACATTCCCACCTTTAATGTAGTAGTTAGTTGTTGATGTTTAGGGTGGGGCACACTTTTAAGATATTGCTGTTCTCTAGAGTTTCCTTTTTGGCAAAGGCAATTTGCTCTCATCTTTTTCAGATGTAACAAGTATAAGAAATAAACTTTTCATTTTACTATTATAGTTAAAAGACCTGAATAGATTAAAAATCTGTATAGTAATGATTCTTTTTGACATTTTTGCTGTACTGCAGTTATTTTACATGAAAGTAATTGTTTCTTCATGAATTGGCATTACTGTTAAGTTCAATGGTCCTTCCTTCTCAACACCCATTTTCTAATCGACTTATCCAGTCAGGACTAGTGATAGCTGATGGCCAAATGCAAGACTCACTTACTCGACCGTACAAACACATGCACACACTAATTCAATTTCTTTTGTTAATCAAAAATATACATTATTAAAGGGTCTGATAGCGGGTAAATATCTTTTGTTTGCTTTGTCAAATAGTTTCACCTAATTTATTCTGCAGTGCTTTATTTTTATTGTCTAGTTAACTAGGAATGAAAATGCTCCATAGCTGTACATTATCATAAAGGTAGAATATCTAATTTCACTCAAAAATGAAAAAAAAAACAAAACATTTATTCATTCTTAACAGTCATGATACATGAATGGCACTACAAGTAATATATTATCAGTAATATTAAATTAGCCATGCCAGCAGTGTTGATTTAATTTGATGTGTTGAGAGTGCAGATCATTGTGTTAATGACATCTTTGATCTACCATAAGAGCCATAACATTATGCTTTTAATTGTTTACAGTAGTAGCAAGGCTGCTGACATAACCTCTTTGCATTTTATTAAAGCTTTCCTTTGATAGCCTTCCTTTTTAAGTACCATAGTTAAAGATGCCTTTCTTCTTGACATTGTTTGACCTTCTTGCCTTAGTCTTAGTTTTTTAACCATTTTTAAGTTCTTTTCCAGGATGCTTACACAGTCTGTTTAATTGATATTTTTACTTTTGTCCTTCAGTACACAGTTTTATGACTACGAAGCTGACATATGACTTTGGTAAGTTTTACTTTGCTGAGTTTCGATTTCCTTTTTACTCTGTCAGTATCTTTCTAAACCTGTTAGATTTTCTTCTAAGCATTCGTTTAGTAAGTGCCGAATATTGGTCAGTTCCATATTGTTTGTGTTTTTGTTTTTTTTACTTTCTCCCTCAATGTTTCATCCCACATGTGTGCTACTTTGCATTTACTCTAGCACAAAGTTGAACTGCAGTATCTCCCTCCATCAGTACTACTCCATATCATTTCAGCACTGATGGCTGTACTTTCACAGAAGATAACTATGTTATCTGTTGGAGTTAAAAATACATTTTTGTTTTACATTTTGGTTGGATTGGTCACTGTAGTGATGCCACTGTGAGTGTGAGGGCCAAACTTTGATCTCTGAAAGAGGATAAATTGCCTTTGGCATGGGAAAGCTTCTGTGCTTTTGGACTGGACAGTTTAGGGAACACTGGATGTCAGTCCTCAAATTTTTTTTTGCACAAATGAATGTACTTTTCTTTCTTTACTGTGTGTTTTCTTATTATACTGTACATCATTGACTTTCACTGCAAAAACTTTGAAGAGTGATGTATAGCATGCTGCTTTTAACTGCCACCATAAGCGTGAAAGGGAAGCAGTGAGGATGCCCCCCATTTTTCTTGAATGCCATGTTTTGTTACATGCTCTTAAAACAGGTTGTCATTAACAGTCTCACACTTGAGCAAATATCTTCCTGAGAACAAACAACCTATTTTGTAAAGCACTCTTATCAAAAGCAATATTATGGTCCCCCTGCAAGCCACAACATGCTTATGAACCTTATCTTGGTTATGAAAATTTTAATTATTATAGAAAAAGGTGAAATATTATCTCATTGTTTACCTAACTTAGTTAAAAAGGCAGTGGTCTGACCATGTGAATCTTAGTTGTCTTTCCCAAGTTGTAAGTTTATCAGCTTCCTGGTTAATAACCTAAGACTTCTTTATATAAAAGTTTCATTTCCAACAAGACTGTCAAAAACAGAGTAGTGGATACTATGGAATACTATCTGATGTCTCCACTTTCAATTTAGAGCATCTTGAATGATTGTTAATTTGCTTGCTTTATAAGAATAGTTACTAAAGTAGAATATTAACAATTGCTTATGCTGTATTTTTAATAACCTACCATTTTCAGTTTTGCAAGTTTACAACAATCTGTAGTTGCAGATTCACCCATATACCAAAAAGAAATCCATAATTTAAAAAGGCAGAGTATAAGTGGGATAGCCCACGTAATAAGGTAGAATTAGGCCAGGATCTACTTTGTTTTAGCTGGGGCCCCTTTTATCTACTTCTGGGGCTGTGAAACATTTTAGGATGGGATGCATTCTCTAAATATTCCTTACATGAAATGTGCAATATTATTGTCAGGTGTGTTTTTTTAATTTGTATGTTTTTCGTCAAGTTAATATTCCAAACTCTAAACCAGAGGTCCGCATTTCAGTAGCACCTGTCAGAAAGATAGGCAGCCCAGCTCAGAGAAGCATGGTCTCCAAAACTAGCTGTGGAACCATAGCGGTTGCATGTTTTCATTTGAATTAAACAGAGGCCTTTTGTCCTCTGAGTAGATTTTTTTATGTCTTAATTGGACTCATGTACACCCCCAATTCCAATGAAGTTGGGATGTTGTGTAAAACGTAAATAAAAACAGAATACAATGATTTGCAAATCCTTTTCAACCTATATTCAATTGAATACACTACAAAGACAAGATATCGAATGTTCAAACTGATAAACTTTATTGTTGTTTTGCAAATCTTCATTCATTTTGAATTTGATGCCTGCAAAGCGTTCCAAAAAAGCTGGGACAGGGGCATGTTTACCACTGTGTTATATCACCTTTCCTTTTAACAACACTCAATAAGCGTTTTGAACTGAGGACACTAATTGTTGAAGCTGTGTAGGTGGAATTCTTTCCCATTCTTGCTTGATGTACAACTACAGTTGCTCAACAGTCCGGGGTCTCCGTTGTTGTGTTTTGTGCTTCATAATGTGCCACACATTTTCAATGGGAGACAGGTCTGGACTGCAGGGCAGGCCAGTCTAGTACCCGCACTCTTTTACTACAAAGCCACGCTGTTGTAACACATGCAGAAGGTGGCTTTGCATTGTCCTGCTGAAATAAGCAGGAACGTCCCTGAAAAAGACGTTGCTTGGATGCCAGCATATGTTGCTCCAAAACCTGTATGTACCTTTCAGCATTAATGGTGCCTTCACAGATGTGCAAGTTACCCATGCCATGGGCACTAACACACCCCCATACCATCACAGATGCTGGCTTTTGAACTTTGCGCTGATAACAATCCGGATGGTCCTTTTCCTCTTTGGCCCGGAGGACACGACGTCCATGATTTCCAAAAACAGTTTGAAATGTGGACTCATCAGACCACAGCACACTTTTCCACTTTGCATCAGTCCATCTCAGATGAGCTCGGGCCCAGAGAAGCTGGCGGCGTTTCTGGGTGTTGTTGATACAGTATATGGCTTTCACTTTGCATGGTAGAATTTTAACTTGCACTTGTAGATGTAGCGACGAACTGTGTTAACTGTCAATGGTTTTCTGAAGTATTCCTGAGCCCACGTGGTAATATCCTTTACAGAATAATGTTGGTTTTTAATAAAGTGCCGCCTGAGGGATCGAAGGTCACGGGCATCCAGTGTTGGTATTCGGCCTTGCCACTTACATGCAGAGATTTCTGCAGATTCTCTGAATCTTTTGATGATATTATGGACAGTAGATGATGAAATCCCTAGATTCCTTCCAATTGTACGTTGAGAAACGTTGTTCTTAAACTGCTGGACTATTTGCTCACGCAGTTGTTTACAAAGGGGTGAACTTCGCCCCATCCTTGCTTGTGAACGACTGAGCCTATTGGGGATGCTCCTTTTATACCCAATCATGACAAACACCTGCTTCCAATTAACCTGTTCACCTGTGGAATGTTCAAAACAGGTGTTTTTTGAACATTCCTCAACTTTCCCAGTCTTTTGCTGCCCTTGTCCCAGCTTTTTTGGAACGTGTTGCAGGCATCAAATTCAAAATGAGTGAAGATTTGCAAAACAACAATAAAGTTTATCAGTTTGAACATTCGATATCTTGTCTTCGTAGTGTATTCAATTGAATATAGGTTGGAAAGGATTTGCAAATCATTGTATTCTGTTTTTATTTACTTTTTACACAACGTCCCAACTTTATTGGAATTGGAGTTGTAAGAACATAAAGAGGTCTGACAAATGAGATTGTTCAGTCCATCACCCACCTCTTTCTCAGTGTCCACATTCTTTAATGTGAATGCAAATTAATTTTCTATATAAAAATGTTTCCCTTAAAATTACATTTAAAAATTTGATGATTTACCAATAAAATAGCACTGGCGTGCCCACATATTTATATTGTAGGGCAACATTATGGTCTTCTCTACCTGTTCAGTAGAATAAATCCATCCATCCGTCTTCCTAATGTGCTTATCCTGGGCAGAGTTTTGGGGGAGCTGGAGCCAGTCCCAGCAAGTATTCGGAGTAAGGCAGGAGCAATATAATCTTTGTTTTAAAAATCTATTTAAGCTGAAAGAGAAACTTTAACAAGCTTGTAGATAATGCTTAATAATGCAACGTGATGTTGTACTGTTGTTTAAATGTTTCTGGAAAAGTTTAAAACATGCTGCATTGTTATTACAGAATCCACCAGGACAGTGAATCCTTCCCTCCATTTTCTTCATTAGTTGTTCCTAGTAAGGTAATAGGAGCCTATCCTATACCAGGGAGAAAGAATTCATATGTGGGAGATCAATTCTTAAGGAAATGCAGTGTAAAATAAAAAAGAGGTTCAATAAAAGAAAGAAATATGCAGCCCCTGTATTTGTTCAGGACTGAGTCCAGAGCCCCTTTTTCTACAGGGTCTCTCCAGTTACTGGTTAAGTTTAGGTCTGTTGGGAAAAATATCCCTTCCCGCTCCGTGCCAATAAAGTGACATGAAATTCCAGTAGGAATTTAGAAGTAACACCTGAACCTAATACCTAATAGAAGTGTTTACCCCTTTGTGTCTTTCTTGCTCCCTTGGTAATGAGAAATGTGGACAAATGATTTTAATACTTTACTAAAGTTGATATTACTGAGTAAACTGTTTGGGTAAACCATTTACCTTGCATTGGGTAGATCAGTGTTTTGTTTTGTATAGTTGTATTTCTAATTGTATTTTGCTTCTTTGTTAATTGAATGCCTATATGTTTGAAACATCACACCCAGAAACTAAAGTGCTATGTGTGCTTAGCATTGCATGGCATGATTACTCTGATTCAAATATGTGCTTTTGTTATGCTACTCGGTTTCTCTGCTTGCTTACATTATGCCATATTACATCTATACTCCAGGGATGCTTTCATAGACAAGAAAATTGTAACAGATACAATTTTTTTTACACTATTAGTCAATTTTGACTAAACACTATTTTAGTCATGTAGTATATACAGTAACAGTATGTATTTTATTAAGTGAAAAATTACACTATCTTTGTAGTAGTAACAATAGCACTTGTTTTTGAAGAGTTTTGCTTAACCTCTGACTCTCATATTGTGCACACTGCAAAGTTTTCTTGCATTTTTTCACAGGCTCACATTTCCAGGACATCCTAGGTATTTTTTTACATTAATAAATGTTTTAAAATAACATGCATGGTATACTAACATGCTGCACTCTTTTAGAAATTTGCATGTAATGCTCTTTTTATATTTTAACTTTGCCTTGTTTTAATTTTTAATGCTTATACATTTTAATACACTCATCTATTCATTTGTAGCAAAAACCTTATGTTAGACTGATTTTTATGACAGATTTACCAAATAAGCTACTTCGAATATTTGAAGTTTATTTCTCTTTTCCATTAGAGTACCTGTGGTATTGTCAGATATTTATTGCTTATGACATTTTTGAATTACAAGGTATCTATTGCTTTATTGTAAACTCTATATGTGTGATTTCATTTCAGGTCCATGTTGGGGAATTCCAAAGGTTCTAACTTCTCGTCAAGGAGAAATAAAGTTCTCCTTCTTCCCAAAATGGTATTCACATGAACAGAATTGCACTTGGCTGATTGAAGCACCTGTGGGACAAATAGTTACTGTCAGGTGAGAGGAGATGTTGAAGGACATTTTAGAATGAGAACAAGTGCAGCTAGTGGTTATTATTTTGGGTAGTACTAAAAAAATAGCAGTACAATGAACAAACTAGGCAGTTGTTTCCAATATTGGCAAATTATGTTTTGTTACTATTTTTGGATATTTTTGTTTTACTTGATAATAAGTAAATGCTATTTACTTTCATTGCAGGCAACGTTTATTCTAAATCGACAGCTTTCCCTGTGATTGCTTTACTCAGAACTGAGACATTTTTACATTATCAGGCTTTGGTTTCATTTGACTTCTTCAGAAATCAACAATTATTCCTTTTCCACTAGGTGAAGCACTGCATAGGAATTTAGTGCCTCTTATATTGTCACTGTAGTTTCTGCTTGTATCTATATATTTCATGCCTTGTACTTATATACTGCTCAAAAAAATTAAAGGAACACTTTTTAATGAGAGTACAGCATCAAGTCAGTGACACTTGTGGGCTATTGATCTGGTCGGTTAACTAGCAGAGGGGGTTGTTAATCAGTTTCAGCTGCTTTGGTGTTAATGAAATTAACAACAGGTGCGTTAGAGGGGCAACAATGAGACGACCCCCAAAACAGGGATGGTTTAACAGGTGGAGACCACTGACATTTTTCCCTCCTCATCTGTTTTTTCACTAGTTTTGCATTTGGCTATGGTCAGTGTCACTACTGGTGGCATGAGACGATACCTGGACCCTACAGAGGTTGCACAGGTAGTCCAACTTCTCCAGGATGGCACATCAATATGTGCCATTGCCAGACGGTTTGCTGTGTCTCCCAGCACAGTCTCAGGGGCATGGAGGAGTTTCCAGGAGACAGGCAGTTACTGTAGGAGAGCTGGACAGGGCTGCAAAAGGTCCTTAGCCCATCAGCAGGACTGGTATCTGCTCATTTGGGCAAGGAGGAACAGGATGAGCACTGCCAGAGCCTACAAAATGACCTCCAGCAGGCCACTGGTGTGAATGTCTCTGACCAAACAATCAGAAACAGACTTCATGAGGGTGGCCTGAGGACCTGATGTCCTCTAGTGGGCCCTGTGCTCACTGCCCGGCACCGTGGAGCTCGATTGGCATTTCCCATAGAATACCGGATTTGACAGGTCCACCACTGGTGCCCTGTGCTTTTCACAGATGAGAGCAGATTTACTTTGAGCACATGTGACAGTCTAGAGAAGGCTATGCTGCCTGTAGCATCGTTCCGCATGACCGGTTTGGTGGTGGGTCAGTGATGGTCTGGGGAGGCATATCATGGAGGAACGCACAGACCTCTACATGCTAGACAATGGCACCTTGACTGCCATTAGGTATCGGGATGAAGTCCTTGGACTCATTGTCAGACCCTATGCTGGTGCAGTGTGTCCTGGGTCCCTCCTGGTGTACAACAATGCCCGGCCTCTTGTGGCGAGAGTATGCAGGCAGTTACTGGAGGATGAAGGAATTGATACCATTGACTGGCCCCCACGCTCGCCTGACCTTAATCCAATAGAACATCTCTGGGACATTATGTTTTGGTCCATCTGGTGCCGCCAGGTTGCACCTCAGACTGTCCAGGAGCTCAGTGATGCCCTGGTCCAGATCTGGGAGGAGATCTCCCAGGATACCATCCGTCGTCTCATCAGGAGCATGCCCTGACATTGTCAGGCATGCATACAAGCACGTGGGGGCCATACGAACTATTGAGTACGATTTTGAATTGCTGCAATGAAATTTTGGCAAAATGGACTAGCCTGCCGCATCATTTTTTCACTTTGATTTTCAGGGTGTCTTTGAATTCAGCCCTCTGTAGGTTGATAATTTTCATTTCCATCAAACAATGTGGAATCCTTTCCTTCCTAACACATTAGCCAGTCCATATCAGTAGAGATATCCAGCAGGATTTTTTTCCCATTGAGATCTGATGTGCTTTCAAAGTGTTCCTTTAATTTTTTTGTGCAGTTTATTTCATTTGTTTTATTTTCTCACTCGCTTTCATTGCAGTATTTATCACCTTTCTCTAATTTGCTATTATTAACTGGCTGATTTCTTATTTTTAGCATATGCTGTCAGTTAAAAAAAATAGCTGTGGTGTTTTTTTGCACAAACTATTTAGCAGCTGGGATAATCATTTGTCCCAAGGTTCACTGAGGCTGTTAAACTGTCAGGATAGAAAAAGTTTAGAGTTTAATCTCAGTGACACCTAGAGACCGTGAACTGCAGTGTAACCGCTCAAAGGTGATGGAGTCATCTGTCTGAGAAAGATAAAACTGGACAGAGCAGACAAGATAAAGCAAATGACATAGATTGGCTGTCATTCCACCAGCAAGGGGTGCTCCTAGTAGGAGTGCTGAATTGTAAACTTTACATGTTTAAAGATACATAAAGGTGTTTTGTGGCTTGCGTAAGTACTGTAAATTTCAGACACAGCTGTTCTGAGTCTGTGTTTTCAGTTTCAAGGTTGCAAAGAGCCAGATCCTGTCCCTGCAGCAAATCTGACACCAGACTTGGAAGTGATGGCATTCCATCACAGGATACACTTGAGCATACTTCCACCCATATTAATACCAAGTCAGTTTGAGTGTGAGAAGAAACTGGACATCTTTGAGAAAACCCATGTAAATACAGGGAGAATACAACATTGCCAGTTATCAGGATAGGAACTGAATCTAATTAACTGAAGTTGTGAGAATGCACTGCTAAGCATTGTATGACATTTCCCTCTTTAATAAAATATTATGATTTGGGAATGATCCATCCATCCATTTTCCAACCCGCTGAATCTGAACACAGGGTCATGGGGGTCTGCTGGAGCCAATCCCAGCCAACACAGGGCACAAGGCAGGAACCAATCCCAGGCAGGGTGCCAACCCACCGCAGGATTTGGGAATGATATACTGTAAATACGTCGTTAATTTATTGATTTTTTTTTTTAAAGTTTTGCTGTTTATGGCTGTAAGCATCTGTTAATTCACAGGAGTAGTAGGTCATTAACATTGTGGAAGCTTTTTATTTGGTCACCAGGCTCCTCAGTTAGTAGCATTAGCATCTCCCTTCTACACTCAGGCACTGTGCAGACCAGTTGTCTTTAGCATTTGCCGGGATTTTCAACCAATATCTGGATATGTGCATTGTTTCTTTCTGCTTCAAGAAAAAAAAAATCAAAAAGTCACAGGTCTGAATGACTACAGACCAGTAACTTAAACGTCTGCGGTAATGAAGACTTTTGAACACCTTATTATGAATTACCTCAAGAATGCTAAAAAAGACTTCCTGGACCCATTTCAGTTTGCATCCAGAGCCAACACGTCTATGGATGATGCAGTAAATTAGTCTCTGAGCATTATTTACCTTAATAAGCCAGGGGCGTATGTAAGGATCATGTTTGTAGACTTTAGCTCTGCTTTCAATAATTAATCCCAGAGCTCCTAGATAAGAAACTTGCCCAGTTCAATCTGCCACTGTATTGCAAACTTTCTTACAGAAGGAAAACAGTATGGGCGGCTGGGCACACATATCTGGCCCATTAACATGAAGTACTGTTGCACCACAAAGATGTGTCCTTTCCCCATGACTCTTTTCACTTTATACAAATGACTATACCTCTGGCAATTTGCCTGTCAAACTTCTAAAATTTGCTGATGACTCACACTAATAGGCCTCATTTCAAACAATGATGAGTCTATATACAAGAAGTGAAAAATCTTATATTGTGGTGCAGCCATAATAATTTGGTCCTTACCATTCAAAAAACTCAGGAGATGATCACATATTTTTTGGGAACAGTTACCTGCTCACCTATCACTTGCCTTAAGTGGCTCAGCCATTGAGATATCAGAGTAATTTAAGTTCCTGGGCAATGTGGTATCACAAGTCCTTAAGTGGGACAATACCATCACATTAAGAAAGCCCATCAGAGAATGTTCTTTTTGTGTTAGCTGAGAAAATACAGTTTCACTCAAGCAGTATAGGTACAGCTCTACACAACTATCATCGAGTCCATTCTGACATCATCTATAACTGTCCGGTTTGGTGCTGCCTCTGTTCAGGCTAAGGACAATCTGCAGCGCATCATCAGAGGCTATGAAAGGATTATAGGCTGTACCTTACCACATATTGTCCTATAAGAGTCCAGTGTAAGGAAGAGGCCCACAAAAGTCATTACTGATCCAACTCATCCAGGGCATCGCCTTTTCCAAAGACTTCCCTCCTGCAAACGTCTTTGTGCAAGGAGAGCTAAAACAGCACGTCATCTAAACAGTATTTGTCCATGTGCAGTTATTCTGACTAATCCCATCTGAGCTTCTACTCAGCATCTATGTATACCTGCTATACACTAGAAAGCCAGGACATTTGTAAACCTACTATCACTTTATTTTTTGCGTTGCCCTTGTGTGCTGCATCATATTTTACTATTTTATGTTTTGTCCTCTTGTATTTATCTTTTGTATTCTGTGTTATCCTTGTATGTTACACCAATACTATCAAGACAAATTCCTACATTAGTGTTCCTGGCCAATAAAGTATATTCTGATTCTAAACAAACTGGTAAACATGAAGGGGAGGCTAGTGTCTATACCGTTTTGTACCACAACACTCTCTACCTTAATAGTAAAATTACTGATTAGAAATGTTACTTTAATATTATTTTTGACCCTCTCATTACGAGAGTTTTCTGCTTTCGTTTCTAATTGCATCTCATTCTTCTTCCAGTTTTTCAAGCTTCAATGTATCCTGTTCTTTGGAATGGCTATCTGTGGAAACCCCACTGTTAAAGCCTATCACTCTTTGTGGCTCGGTATTGCCAGAACCTCTTGAGCTCCTTGGAGGAAATGTTTCTATAACCTACCACTCAGGACTACTGCATGGTTCTGGATTTCGTTTGACATATATTAAAGGTATACCCATTTATTTTAAGTTAGATAAGTGACAGATCCTGCTGAGTCATTCATTTATATGTAATAAATGTGCTGTCTCATTATGATCAATGTGTGAACACATTAGACAGATGCAGCGGCACACATTTTTAAATTTTGTAGTACAACAGCCACAGCTTTTGTTGGGAATGATCTTTTTTATGAACAGTTGAAATTTTGTTTTCTTGTAGGTTATCTGGACTCAGAAAAGTGCATGCAGGATGAATTTCTTTGTGCAAATCGGAAATGTGTGCCAAATGATTGGCATTGCAACCAACAAGATGAATGTAAAGACAATTCTGATGAATCTGACTGTCCTCTGTCTTACAGCCCTCCAACTAGTCCCTTCTTACAAAGAAAGACTTGTCCCCTCTCAACCATTCCCTGTGACAAATACACAAAACTAGAACAAACCCATTGCATATTTGTCAGTCAGATATGTGATGGATTCGCTGACTGTCCAGGAAACACTGATGAAAATAACTGTCCCCCAGTTCAAGAGGGCCCCTGTGGAGGAAGGCTGACAGAATTTTATGGAGTCTTTTCGTCACCACGTTTTGCTATTCCCACAAACTATCATCAAAATAGGGCCCAGGAGTGCATATGGGAGATTGATCCAGGGGATACAAGAAAGTTGATTCTTAATCTGGTTTCAATTGATCTTGAAGCCAGCGACAGCATTGAAGTTTATGACATGGGAGACTTGAAGGAAGATCATCTACTTCGCATGGTTAGAAATTTTTTGTTCCATTGTTGCAGTGGTTTGATGTTTGTGGTAAATACAGTGCATCCGGAAAGTATTCACAGCGCATCACTTTTTCCACATTTTGTAATGTTACAGCCTTATTCCAAAATGGATTAAATTCATTTTTTTCCTCAGAATTCTACACACAACACCCCATAATGACAACGTGAAAAAAGTTTACTTGAGGTTTTTGCAAATTTATTAAAAATAAATTCTGAGGGGAAAAAAATGAATTTAATCCATTTTGGAATAAGGCTGTAACATAACAAAATGTTGAAAAAGTGATGCGCTGTGAATACTTTCTGGATGCACTGTATATATATATATCCAAATTGTTTTTTTTTAAGAATGTATTTTGTTGTTTTATTTTTGGTATTAGAAAATATTAATTTTATTGATAAGTAAGTACTAGGAAATGCATGGTTTTAATAGTGGATATTCATGGTCATAACTTGTATATGCAGACATTATAGATTAGAAAAAGTTTGTCACAAATTGGCCATTTAGCGCAACAAAGCTCTTCAATTCTGCTCACCTAGTTTCTCCAAAATAAAATCGTTTGTTTTGAATGTTTCTAAAGTTCTACTGTCAACACACTGCCTGGCAATATTTCCATGTGTCTGTGGTTCTCTGTGTGATATGCAGATAGTCATCTGCTCAAGAAGATTAGTTTACCGTATGTCCTTCAGGAAGAGTGATTTGTTATGTGGTGGATTACCCTGCTGGAAGTGTCAAATTAAAATGGAGTAGGCTCTAGCTATAAAGAGATGTACATGGTCTTTAATGATGCTTATGTATGCACACTGCTGATACTAAGAGACTCAATCTGCGACAAGAAAACATTACCAACACTATTACATTATTGCCACCAGTTTGTACTTATGATTTCGAGCCTAGTCATCAGCATGTCACAAATAAATCAAACTTCGTTATACCAGGAGGCACCTTTTCCAATCTTTAGCCTAAGCTTACTGTTCTTAGCTGACATGAGTGGAACCTTGTGTAGTATTTTGTTACTGTAAGATGTCATTCTAGTCCCAAGCTGATTGGAACGATTCCATCATTAAAGTTTTGGCTAAAATTTTAAAGGTGGATGCACTTCCTGACACTTTTCCTCTCTATTTATTCAGGCTTGGGACCGACGTCAAGTTGGACTGGTTTGCACCAGAACCCTGATGGCTAGATTATATGAGGTTTAATGATGATCAGGAGATAACCCTTAGAGTACAGTGTGGGTGGAACAACTAGAGTATTGTGTGATCAAACAATTAAGGTGAAGGATAAAACAGGATTTTAAAACAGTCGTAAAACCAGCAATAATATATGGAGCTGAGACATGGCCAGTAAAGGGAGCACAGGAGAAAAGTTAGATGTGGCAGAAATGAGCATATTGAGATGGATATGTGGAATTACTTAAAAAGGATGAAATAAGAAATGGGACAATGAGAGGTACAACAAAAGTGGGAGAGATGTCTACGTAATTACTGGAAAGTAGGTTGAAGTGGTATGGACATCTGATTAATATGTGGACAAAAGAGTGACAGGAATGGAACTACAGGGAAAGAGGAAGAGAGGGAGACCAGAGCAGAGGTGGATGGATAAAGGAAAAAGGCTTGACTGGTGAGGAGGTTCAGGACCAAGCTGTTTGGAGAAGGTTGATCAAGCACATCAACCCCACAAGAAGAAGAAGGTGGCATTGCAGTCAGTTGGCTAATACCGTCTTTTTCCGAAAATAAGACACTGTCTTACTTTCTTTTTTGGTCCAAAATACGCACTAGGGCTTATTTTCGGGGGAGGACAAAAATAAAAGTATATTTATATATTTTTATTTAATATTTATTTATTTTACACAGAATACAGAAATTAAAATTTATTCAATTACAGTCATGTCATCTTCTTCTGGAACATCGTCATAAATCAAGATTTACACCCCTGGAGTCTTCCACAATTCCCTTTTTGTACTCGACGGAATAGCTCTTTCGTTTTGTACTCATTTTAACTGCGGTTAAAAATTATTCACTTTATAAAAAATAAAATTACGTATGAGGAAATAATCAGACTTACAAGACTGAAATGAACAAACATTGTATCTGCACTGTCGCTCAATGTAGACTGCTGCCTTAACGAACAATTATTTATAGTGTGCGCCAACGACGCGTTCCGTCGCATTCTGCATATGCATGCCCCCCTCCACCCCCTCCCCACCTCATTCGACCATACTCTGCGATACGCGCGACGCAGTACAACACAGCAGAGCAGAGCGGACACAATATTTATGTATTCATGCTGCCTTATTTTGTATTTTTAAGATAAATTCCAAGAATTAATTTGAAACGAACTGTAGAGGTAAACAATGAATTTCTCGGAATATTTTATTTCAAACATTTCTCTGAAATACGAGTATTAGGGAAGCTAAACATACTTAATACATCAACAGCATTTTTTAACGAATTCTTTTTTTCACATTATTTTAACTAGGGCTTATTTTCGGGGGAGGGCTTATATTACAAAAAGTTCCGAAAATCTTGATAGGGCTTATTTTCGGGGGATGTCTTATTTTCGGAAAAAGACGGTATTAACATAAAATCATTACAAGTCTGCTATTCATAACCTGATTGCATATGAATGAAATTGTTCAGTTACAATCACTGCGCAGTCTGTTGGTGAATCTGTAGTCTTAATTACTGCAGTTATTTAATTCAAATTTTTGTTGAAACTAATGCATGTCACTTTTTACTTTCAGATAAGTGACTTAAGCAACAACAAACGAGTGACAGTAGAGTCAACTTCTGGCCATATGTCAGTGGTCTATCGTTCTGAAGCTGGCAGTTCTACTCGTGGATTTAATGCAACTTATCAAGTGTCCGGCTATTGCTTGCCATGGCAATTGCCTTGTGGAGGTGGTAGCCTGGATTGCTATTCACACCAGGAACGCTGTGATGGCATCTGGAACTGTGTGGAGACAGGCAAAGATGAAGAGGGCTGCGGAAATTGTGGTCCTGGCATGTTTCCTTGTGGGGGTATTCGACAGAGTCACCCAGGAGGTGTGACAGGAACCTGCTTCTCAGCAGCTGAGCGCTGCAATTCTCAGTCCTACTGTATTGATGGCACAGATGAGAGAAATTGCCACAGTTGTCAGCCAGGCACATTTCACTGTGATGCAGAAAGGTATGAAGCCTTGTTAAATTTTTTTAAATTCACCACTGTGGCCCACCACCCATAATACTCTGCATAATTAAGTGCAGATTGTTTCACACTTTTGTGGCGTAATGGTGGACATTTTAATGATGTAACTTTTTATGTAACATTTTGCTTTTCTTAACAAAAGTGATATGTGCTGGAGACTAGATAGTTGCACACTAAAACTGGCAAAGGTATGAGAACTCTTTCTGTTAAGAGGTTATGTTCTGTATGTGTGTGTGTACAGTGTACTGACACCTTAATGACAGGTAATGTACTCTTTTTGCAATGCTTTTAAAGTTTTTAAAATCAATAAAATAAAGGAAAGAGTATTTGTAGTACTGTACCATTTCTGATCTTCATAAAAAATGAATGATCTTTAATGTAATGTATTTCTTATTAATAACACTAGACCAATTGTCAGCTGAAACATGAAGATTAATATTGTAATAAAGGTTATATTATCAAAATGTATCAGATACTGTAAACATATTATTCCAAGTAGAAAAACGAAAATGTAACTGTTTACTTTAGAAGCTAAACCAGTCTAATTTTATTATCGCTACTCATAGGAAAAAATCCATCCACTTGCCAGACCGCTTAATTTGTCAAAATTTATTTAGCTCTTGTTTAAATCCTAAATGCCTTGTATTTCCTTGTTCTCAGATGTGTTTTTGAGACTTGGCGTTGTGATGGTCAACCAGACTGTAAGGATGGCACTGATGAGATGAATTGTTCATTTACTGTGCCACGGAAGGTCATCACAGCAGCGACAGTGGGCAGTCTCATCTGTGGTCTTTTACTTGTCATTGCCATGGGCTGTACATGTAAGCTGTACTCCCTGCGTGCCCGTGAATACAGGTTAGTCTGCTGTATATCCTTTTCTTGTGGGTGGTTATGTAAGTAAACACTGCTTGAGTTAATATCAGTTTAGTCTTTCAGGGAATTTCTTATTTTAACTGATGTAATGTAATTTCCAAGTTTTCTTTGTAGTGTTGTTTTTACAATATTTGTTGTTTAAGTCACTATAAACGGTAGTTAGGATGCACTGATTTTTCACTAGGGAGTGTGGACTGTGCCAGGTGACACCTAAATGACTGTCTGTAAAATTCTGTGTAGTGTTTCAGGCTGAAATCAACAATAGGGAACCCCTGCGAGATGAATCAATCAAATTGAGTTACTTTTGGGACCCCAATAGTACCTGTTAATATGCTGCATTAAACAGCCAGGTGTCCATTTTTCTGCATTGTTTAAAGTATGATCAGCTCTCTGTTAAGGCGCTGTATCCATCGAGGCACCCAGGTGCTTTTGGGGGGTCTTAATCCAGCCCTGGATACTGAACTGGGTGATACCACTGCTAAGACAAATAACTTGTTTTATTTGTAAGTTTTTATGTTTTATATATGTTTGGCAAGGACTGAAGCAAATGCAAGTTGTAAAGATAATGTAAATATGGCACATTGGTGATAAATGGGAATTCAAATGAGAAATTATCACTGGTACAGAAGAAATAAAACACAAGGTATACTACAGTATGTTTATGATCTATGGTCATTTTTGGAGTTAACCACGTGTGGTGTCACATAGTCATATTTTCTATAACTTGTTTTCCTGCTTCATCTGCACAAATGCATTACTTTAAATATATCTTCTATGATTGCTCACAGTTGACACTTAAGATTTCACAAATTTGAACCTTTGCAAGTATCCCCAGGCCATGTATAGCATAAAGGTAAGCAACATCTAAGAATGAGTGGAAATAATAAGGAAGCATCAGAAAGTCCAATTTTTACAACCCACATAAAAAATAAAGATTTTAAGGCTGATGCAGATACGTGTTTATAATCTAGTACTTTATTAATTTTCGTGCTATATTTTGGCTTTCAAGCATGTGTGCCATGCCCTCCATTCCCATCGTTTAGCAAATTTGAGATATTTCAGTATTTGTTTGTCAGTGCTAGTTTTCATACATAGCCAAGCATACATTACTTACTGTAGAGCAGGGCTGAGCAATCTTTTTTGGTGGCTGGCCGAGTTGTCAATAATGACTCATGCAGTGGGCCATATATAACATCTAGCTGTGACTATGAACCCATGTAGTCTAGCACATATTCAGATAGCTAAAATTAACTTCAAAAATATTTTTTCAAGAAATGATTTGATTATAAAAGTTTTTTATTGAAGGGTGTTAAGAGCAGTTCTCAAATACCAATAAGAGAGCAATTTTTAAGTAAAATGATTTTGCTATCACTTTGTTCTAGTCATGAACACGAAACTTCCTGCTTCTGTACAAACTGTTGCTAGAAACCAAGATGTTTAGACATCTCTACAATTTATGTCCGTGCATTGCTATATTTGCTTTTACTAATTTACATTTGTGAAAAGATCTCTTGTAATTGTGCTACCAAATATAATGCACACAGCAAACTTGAAAAGCCTTGGAAACAAATTCAAAATAATATACAGCTGGTAGAACTTTATCAACAATTGTAAAATCACTCTTGCAGCCTAAAGTTCCTGTAAGTGAGATTACCAAAGTCACCACAAAGGAAGGCAATTGTAGCTGTACAGTATACCTGGTGCAGTCCAGTCTTCTGTTTAAACTCTGTTTACTGAAATTGGAAAAATGGGTTTTACCTGTTGCAGCTCACTCAGATTGTTGTAAAGTTTGAAAAATGAGCAAAGATAAATGATCAACTCCATACCAAAGTTGAAATGAGCTCACCTGGGAACCGTAACTACCTCCTTCAAGTGATGAAGAGCTTGAAAAACACATTGTCCAAAGTCATGTGATGCCACTGTGCATTTTACTGTTTGCCTCACCAAACACACACGTTGAAGTACAGGAATAATATGGCTTGGTCAATCTGAAAAACCCCTCTCTCCTTTTAATCTCCTTCTTTCACAGTTGTAAACTGCTCTTTTTATACCAATTTTTACACAGCTCTGGAGTCACACCCCAGCTTCTGCTGTAAATAAAATCCATTGCTGACAAAATGCGTAAACTTAGGTTCTTTAAAGACACACGTGTAAGACAAACTGCAAGCTGCTGAAGACATGTACACTTACCCCTTTACTTAGTCTCTACCTGTACTAGAGATTGTCCCTGTATGGTGAAAGCTCATTTGTTTAATTTTTTTTTTTTTTTGATTGACACCACATGGCAACTACGCATACACATCATCTTGTTAAGAGCACCTCACAACGGCCATAATATTATGGATTACTACAAGCAGCCTATGGCTGCTTACACCCATGTCCCATTTGTCCAGCAATAGTTTGCCTACCTCTTGTCTAAAGAAACATTAAGAGCAAATGCTAAAGTAAGAGTTCTTGACACAGTAAAGCAGATAAAAAATGATTTCCAATGAAGAAAGTTGTTCAAAATGTTTTGTACAAGGAAGTATTTTATGCTTAAATAGGTTATTTACTTCAGTAAGGAGTTATGTTAGCATACAAATATATATCCAGCAAACATTTAAGCATACAAGTTACATGTATACATAGAGGTATGTAAGTGTACAACTTATCCATTTTCTCATCCTCCTTTTGCACTTATTGCCATTAGCACTGTGTATCTGCCTACCTTCTTTCCAAGGACGGCAGGACATGTTACAGCTAATTTCTATTTTTCAATGAAAATAAAAAGCATGGGAAATCCCTTAGGTGATTATTACATTGTTGCAGATAACATGTATCCACTAAATGTCATTTTCCGCTAATCTGATTAGTGTTTATTATATATATAATGAAATGAGATGAGAGGTCAACATTACATCACAGCCCATCCAGTTCAGGTGACAGGATTTTCTTCTGAATTAACCCACTGGGAGCTATCACTTGCAAGTTAGTTCACATAATATTTCCCACTGGGAAGCTTGTCTTTTCAATAGCACATGAATACAGCCTTAGTGCCCATGTAGTACTCATGAAATCATTACTGCTGAATTAATGATGTCCAATTAAGTGACATATTTCTCTCTTTTCTCTCAATCAGTTTTTGAATAGCAATGTCTCCTTGCTATATACATGCAGTGCACAATTCTTCGATTTGTTTTGCTTAGTGTGTTTCTAAAAAGCCTTGTACAGGATGAAATTGCATGTCAGTTATAAATTTTACCATGCTTGACAGAAAATCAAGGATTCACGTTATTACTTATGACCACAAATGCTCCAAATAATATCAACAATACTTGGTGTTTTTTTGTGTGTAATACAGTATGACTGCCATTAATTTGGCATTAGTGCTGTCATTAAATTCAAAGTTTATAATACTAGTTTTTAGCCAGTGTTTAGCAGGCAGGCATTGTCATGTTTCTGGTTCTTGCATAGTTACCCTTTCTTTATGGTCAGAGCAATTTATCCAGAAAAATTAAAGTAATAACCATTAACTGGCAGAGCTGAATGGTGTAATAGAGTATTTCCATGGCCCCTTGTAGCTGACTGCTCTCGTTGTAAACAGACAACAAGGTTTGCTCCATTGGTATTGTCTTAATGGGCACATGACATCACACCCTGCTAGTTGTGCAGTAGCACTGGTTAAGAGATACTTCTTCAGCAGTTTCCGAATTGTCATAAGTATGCTGGCACAGACCTTAAGCTAACCTGTCATTTTGTGAAATGTGCACAAGACTTTCCACATTCTTTGATTTTATTCAATGCTACGTCTATGTTCAATTTTCTAGATGTATTTTTAGTTTGTGCTCCCAACTGCCATTATTGTACACACTGGGGAAAAATATGCAATAAGCTGTGGGTTGCTGCTAAGAAAAGGTGTTAATATGAAAATATTGGTATTTGTCTACCATCTGTTTTATGCCTGCTTTATTTAGAGCAGGGCGGTGGCAGTTTTGTTTTGAGCTTTATAGTACCAATGCCAAGTTTTGACTATACCACTGTAAATTCATTAGTTTTCAGGAGGTTCATGAAAATTCATATGCCGTGAAATTATGCCATTTGATGCAGAACCAATTACAGTATTCAGGGCAAACTGTTGCCTAACAAGAATACATATAAATTGTGCCCAATCTGAGATGAGTTTCTGAGCCAGACCCCCAGCTGAAACAGAGATGCTGGAACCCTGGGTGTCTATCTCATCACCTTCTTGACCGCCAGTGAAGTTGGGGTATAGGCAATCACTTAGTCATATTGAAAACGAGATTCTCTTTAAAGTGCTGTCATGGCGTGTGTTTTTGCTTTTCTGTTCAATTTTCCAGGTCAAGTGTATAAGCTGGTGTATTAAATTTATCCTGCATTTATCTGAGGGCAATTGAGTAAAAGTTGCAGACTTTATTATCTATGTGGTTATGCTGAATATTGACTCTTGTAGGAATGTTTAAAATCTTTTGGGGTAAGTTACTAGTACAATCAGGTTGCCATGTTCATTGCTTAGGTGCCATATAGACCTTAATCTTGGGGATTATACTTTTGATGAATAGATGTGTTTATTTTTAGCTATTTTGTCAATTCAAAATGTTAATTTACTGTATTTTCATCATACATAAAACACAACAAAATTACTTGCATTATTTGAAAGGACAGTGGTGAAGGGAAAACATTTTTACCCCTAATCCCAAACATATTTGGGAAACATTTTTACCCCTCATCCCAAACATATTCTAATCATTTTCATGACACCAATTTCCCACCTGTTTGACATATTAAATTATTATTATGGGGAAAATTTGACTTAAGAGCTTCTGCCATGGTTTTAGTTTTAGGGGTTTTTGATTGTGCTGTTAGGAGGTGAATGTGGGAAATAAATTATTGAAACACTATTTCTGTGTGCTATAGCTGATATACAAGGAAAAAAGCATTTCATTGTAAAGCAGTGATGTCCTCCAACTTACAATTTAAAATTATACATTTGAATTTAACTTTTAAATTACTTTAGCATAAACTTGTACAATTTACAAAAGACTTAAATGCTACATTCTACATTGAATACAACTGATAATATTTAAAGTCCATTCTAAAGAATGTTTTCATAGGTGTAAAAAAAAAATTGTATTTATGTTTTTACAGTTTTTTTGCCCCTATCTCTGCACGAGAGGCTGAATTTATTCAGCAGCAAGCCCCACCATCTTATGGGCAGTTGATTGCCCAGGGCCTTATTCCTCCAGTTGATGACTTTCCCACAGAGAACCCCAATGACGTAAGTACTTGGTATTAGTATTTTGTTGAAAGATTTATGTGTTGTATTCATGATGTAAGTAGGGTGTCAGATTAGAAAATATGGGACAATACTTAACTGCTTCAGTGAGATACAACAGAAAGATTGGTTGACAAGACAACATTGTATTTGTGTAAGTAGGTCAGAGCTTGGTTTATATAAGAGTCTAGGTGGGGATTGTGAAACTAGTACTTTAAATGTTCTCCCTCTTATTGTATTGTTTTTGTTTTTTTCCTATCCCATATCCATAGACCTCAGTTTTAGGGAACATTAGAGGAATTATTCAACTCTTGAGACAGGAACGCCCCCATAATCGCAGAAGACGACGCAACCGGTATGTGAGACGAGCTATCAGAAGACTGAGGAGATGGGGTTTGCTGCCAAGAGCTACATCAGCTTCCTCTTCTGGACGAAACGGTGCTGCGCCTCAGGTTGCTACCGTATCTTCAGCTGCGGCTTCTTCAAACACAGATGGAACTGAACAAGCAAATGGAGGCGATGCTCATCTACTGGTGGAGGGTGGAGCTACAGGGGTGAGCAATCTACCCCCAGCAGATGATGATGATGATAATCAGTCTGAAGATAATGCTCCTCCTTTGCCTCAAAAAATGAATTTTAATTTTGAACCTCGCTGGCAGCCACAGTCCACAGCCCAAAGAGATACTGTGCCACAGGCAGATGGCCCAAGTACAGCCTCATACTCTGCTAATAGTGAATCACCAGCTGCAGCTCAAGCTCCCTTGTTAACACTTGATGAGATTCCTGTGAACAGAAGCACCTCTTTGTTGTCGTCTGTGTTTTCTGCACTTAGAGGTCGCTTGTCATACTTTGGCAGGCTACTTCCTCAATCTGCAAGCTCTGAAACACAGTTTCCAGTTCATGCTCATGCAGTTGATAATGACGATGATGTTCTGCTGTTGCCCCTGACTGACAGCCCTAATCTGTCTCAGGCCCGCTTAACAACATTTGGCCTGCTGAATGATGATGATGATGATGATGAAATCCTCCCCTAAAGTTTACTTAGTCAATCTTGCCCTAGTGCCTTACTGTCACAGCTGATATTCACAGCACTAAGAATGGCATTAGACATAAAAAATGAATATCTAGACAGGGCATCATAGATTACTTTGACTCTCAGGTTTATGTTCATCAGAAATATTGAATTCAAGCTACTTTGATTCATTGTTCATCCCAAACTCTTACCTACTAGTTCAGTTGGGAAGTCTAAATTGGTATAGTATGAGTGAATGTGGTTGTGTGCATTAGCATGATCCATGATGAACTGGGATCTGTTTAGGTGTTGGTTCTTAAAAGAAAAAAGTGACCCTAAAAAACAGCACAGAAAGAGGAAGGATGGATGAAAAAATTTTTTAAACATAGTCTTGGGGTACATTCTTATTGCGTGTAAAAGTGAAAATCATGTTTTATTACTAAAGCCAGGTGTTTGTAGGTGTTGGCCGCAAGGTGGTTAGCCATAGTGTGTTTGATCACTGCTAACTAAATTGCTTTTTGCTGAAGACAACCTAGGATGCTGTACCTAGGAATTTGACATGAAAAGTGAGAAATCCTAGAATCACATGATGCAAATAATAACTTAATGTAATAACTGATAATGCATCAACAAAAACTTGAAGGCAACCAAACCTTGTGGTCTGGAAAGGAAACCCAGTGCATTAGAGAAGTAGTGCCCAAGCAGTTTTTGTTTTTTCCTTATAAAAATTGATTGATGTGCCCTGATGATTTTCATCATTATGTTGCTCCATGGTGCTGCTATTTTGTCAGCTTACTGATTTTAATAACCCTTATAAGGACAATGCTCTATGTCACTTTTAAAACCCTGAGACTACACACATGCTTGTTGGTTGTCCATGTTCTGCCCTGATAAAACTACAAACTACAGCAATGCCAAGTGCCTTGATTTGTAAAGCCTGTAATTGCATTGAAGTGTCTGAAAGAACAGTGGCAGTGCCACTTGCGCCAAATTCACTAATTGAGGAAGCTGTTAAACTGGCTTTATGAACTACCACTAGGCTGTATCCTAGAGGAACACAAAATGAGTATGATCCCACCTGTTCATATTGATGTTTCTTATGCACTTTGCTCCTTGGTCATTGAAGAGAAATATTGATTTACAAGGTTCGCTGTTTCAATTGTAAAATGTAAGTCTATGGTTTCACAGGTTTTGAATTAATTTCAAAGTTTCTAGGGCTGCTTTTTGCACGGTTTGTTTTAAATTTTTTTTGTCTTGTGTATATTGTTTAAAAGTGCTTGCTTGCCATGTACAGACAAGGCATTTTAGCTTGTGAGTTTATTTGAAATTTGAGTTATTCATCTGTTGCTTTTTCAGATAGTAGGGAGTGATGTATAAATGCTGTGCTGTATTTAAACTTTTATCTTTTTATGCCGTTGTTTTTAATTCCGGTTACGGGACCTGAAATAGGCACAAAAAGTAATTTAAAGAAAATGCGTAATCTGTACTCTGTTGTTTGTATAAAACTACTGCTTTAGGAAATGCCTTATTGACTGCCATTCTTATACCTGAAGTCTTACTGATGCACATTCATGGACAGTGAGGCAGTCTTCATAATCACATCAGGCTGTCTGAAAGGATTTGCTGTTTTACACCATCTGTAAAAATTTCTGCATTGCAGATTCCAAACTTTTTATATATAAAAGTTTTAATGTTTCATGGCAAATGAATGTGTTACAATGTGCAATGTACAGGAAATGCTGTAAACAAAATCTTTTTTGAGTTCAAGAATGTATCTGAATGCTTGGTGTTTATTTTTCAATAGTTAAAATGCACTCAAAATTGTTTTTTTAAGATGAAAGAAATGTAACTTGTAAATAATTTAAAATGTGATTATTAATAAACAAAAATCTGCACATTTTACTAATACATGCGGCTTGCATTTCAGTTAAACAGTTTTCAAAGAATTACATGCTCTGATCCTGTTTTTTTTTCCCCCGCTTAGAGCAATATTAAATATATAGAAGAAGAAAAGTCAGCCAATTCTGTCCTTTGGAAATGTGTGCACTATATGCTGCTTTGTTATACAAGATATTTATAGTTAAGATTGAGTTAAGATGGACCGTGTGTACGTGTCTTCTGTATTTTCTAAATTCTTTCTTCCTTTTCTTGCGTGTTGATTACTCATGTCCATTCTGATGCCAAAGTGTTTTAAATGGCACCATACTGGACTACTAAACTTGGGGAGCTGCTTTAAGAGCATATTGAACTGAACTTATCCAAGTAGAAGAGGTGTTTGTCTTCAGTCCTTACCAGTGCTTTTAGTTGGGAATATAAAACACTGTAATGTTTCCATGACTTGTACTTAACAGAAACAAAAGACTTTGAAATTGCATCATTGTATTGTTTTTTTAAATGTTAAATAATGTTTCCTAAACTTAACAAAATTCATATAAAAATATATATGCATAGTGGGTACTTAAAGTATATACTCTTAAGATGTTTCAGCTTTGTTGACAAAAAGGCTGAAATGAAGACAAATTGTTACAGACTTTTTTCATCTTTGATAAGTAATTGTAAACAACAAATAACCATTAAGGACCGATGTAAGGGTAATTTTTAGGAAGAATTATCCATCCATCCATTATCCAACCCGCTATACCCTAACTACAGGGTCACGGGGGTCTGCTGGAGCCAATCCCAACCAACACAGGGCGCAAGGCAGGAAACAAACCCCGGGCAGGGCGCCAGCCCACCGCAAAGAATTATTTAAATTAAAACACTTTCATTTTTTCATTTACATGTTGTTGTTCAGCAAATCTTACTAATGTCTGCCATAATCAGTCTTGAATTCAGTCTTTACATTAACTGAACCTGAAATTTCAATAAGGGTGTGGGGGCTTGTGAGATTCATCCTTTTATGTATTTGTGTATAATTTTGATTAATATTACTATATATATTTTAAGAAGACCAAAATGTTTGCCATTGGAAAGAAGTTTTTCTTGATATTGTTAAATGCAAGAAAATTTTAAAGAAATTCTAAAGTGGAAATGGCAGGGCCATTCAGTAACATTTATAACTGTGACTTAACTCTTGCAGCAAAAAAGTGTTCTGGCTTGTAAACAGAAATCTTGTTCTTGAAATGGACATTAGAAATAGAAGATTGAGTGGCTAGATGTGTGTGTTTAAAAGGTAAGTTTTTTTTAATTCAGAAGATTTGGGTAAATTAATGTGAATCGTTAATATATATCTCTTTTCACATCCTGATAAAAGCCAAGCAAAATGACACCTTTTATTGGCTAACTAAAAAGATTACAATATGCAAGCTTTCGAGGCAACTCAGGCCCCTTCTTCAGGCAAGATGTAAAGATCTTTCCTGAAGAAGGGGCCTGAGTTGCCTCGAAAGCTTGAATATTGTAATCTTTTTAGTTAGCCAATAAAAGGTGTCATTTTGCTTGGCTTTTCTTTACATTCATAATGGCTAACACGGTACAACACCCTAGTACTACACATCCTGATAACTATTTTATTTGTCACTGTTCTAACTAAATTATTCAATTTTCTGAAGAGCACCCATGTTAGCTTCACAATTTCTTGTTTTTCATGTAGGAAGGTAAAAGAACTTGGTAAAGGACAGGGCTTGGTAAGAGAAAATTCTTGAAAGTCATCCATAAAGGCTTTAGTCTCGATGTTCGTTGTTCACCATGGTTTTGTGTTCTGTCCAGACCTAAGTGAGTTGAAAGGAATTGCCTGAATGGTAGTGTAGTGGTTGGTGTTCTTACCTCGGGTACGCAGTCCTAAGTTCCAGTTCCATCCCTGGCTTTACCTCCATTCAGTTGTTGATTTCTGCATAGTGCTGTTAACTGAGTGCATGCATGGAGCACAGTGACAAGTTCTCTGGTAAAATGCAAGTACAAGTTGAGTATCCCTAATCTGAAATATTAAAATCCAGAATTTTTTGAGAGCTGATGTAACACCACATATGTGCCCTCTAATGTTATTTACTGCTTGTGTAGATGTGAACAACATAAGCTCAGATTCCAAGTGGATTAATTCATTTTGAGCTTGAAGGGGCAGGTTGTCCTCTGTGAAGCGCCATGAAGCTTGGACATACTAACAACAGCTGGGGTTGAGGTTTCTCATGAAGCAGTGACAGCATTAAAGCACTGTCAGTAGACTATTGGGGAGATGGTCCCCATGAGGCGCCACGATGTGGGATAGAAGATGTGGGGCGTTTTCAATATGCTACATAGGGCATTGTGGGACTGAAATGCCAACACCTACGCTGTGTATTAATGGAATGTCACTGCTTACGATTAACAAAAAAGCAACATTATTCTCTGTGCCCTTATTGGAATATGGGTGCAAGTCAGTTGCTCTGATTACATTAGGAGAACTGGACACTACTGCAAATATCTTACGTTTGCAAAACGTTACGTTTTATGTATGTATACTGCACACCATACAAAACCAAATGTAGAGTCTTGTCAGTCATTTAATGGCTTCTAACACAGCTGGCATGATAGTTGCAGCTTGGCTGACATTTTCTGAATACTATTGGTCAGTTCCCTAATACGTGACCACAGCTAGCCAATATAAACAGATGAAAAAGCCAAAAAATGTCTTTAGTACAATTATGTAGCACTGGTCCTCTTAATAGGGAAACTAAAATACAGTCTGTACTTCATATTATTTATTTTTGAGGTTTTAATATGTTTTTCGCATTAGTGCACATTATGATAAAGACTTGGTTATATAAATTATTATATGCACAATTTGTCATTTGGTTCGATTGCTGCATTTCCCTATTTTATCTAAGGTGTCCCCAAAATATTTCCTGCATATGTAAATATTCCAATATCTGACAATTTTTGAAATACTTCTTATTCCAGATATTTTGAATTATGGATTCTCAACCTCTATTCATTTTTACAAATTCCAAAGTGCAGAATTAGTACACATAAAGACAGATTTGTTCAAATACACTGATATAAAACTGATTAACATGTCCTCCACCCTGTAGGAGTTTTTCTGCAGCCCCCCCTCCTTTCTTTTTGTTTTGTTTTTTTTTTTTTTGAATGATGTGTCCAGTACGCTATTGCAACCAAGAACTGAACAGGTATTTTTGAATTGTCGTATTTTTGTAATAGCCAGTCCTCAGTCCATCTCTGAGCTCCTCTGTCTGTTCAGTATTTGCTAAGAACATCAGCAACTGGATTTTATGTTAACTTGACTGAAAGCATGAAGGGATGTTGAATGATTGATTAGCCTAATGACCATGCCCTGCTTTCAGTACATGAGTGTCCTAGAAATTTTCCAGCACTTTGTGTATTTCATGGATTGCAGGATCTGAGAAAGGCCGAACAATGGGAGAGATGCGAGATTGCGGAGGAGGTGGCAGGATTCAGACTGGTTTTCTTACTCGGAAAAAGCCATTGAAGTTTACAGAAATTCTGTAGGTAATATGTATACAAAAAAAGAGGAAAACATTTGTCGATACAACTGTAGAATAAATTATTTGCAATTTAATATAAGAGATGTTATGGACAAACCCCATAGAGTTTGTGACCCCATTCACTTGTCTTTTGTATGGTATTGTGATATTTATGCAATTTTTGCTGCCAAAAACAGCTTAGGTTTTGTCTTTATTCATAGGATCAGGCTGTGTGTGTATGAGAGCGGACAACCAAGGAATGCTTATCTGGAAGCACAATGCATAGGAAGCAGTGACCAGGAATGAGGAAGGCAGGTGTTTTAGACCTCCTAAACAGAAAAGAGGCTTATCTGTCTGATGTCTTGTGTTTTGTGTACCACAAAAGAATTGAAAAAAGGGCAGAGATTGTATCTGAACTGGCCATGCCTGATAACCCTTCATACAACCCCTAGCTCCATCAGGCAGCATGTTATTGGCTGTCACAAATGGTGGCGAGTACATCAGTGCTGGAAGATTGGCATCAGGGTTGCCAGGCCCTTAAAAAATGTATAGCCCAAGTTAAGCTTAAAAATGGCAAACTTGCCCAAAAATAGCCCAGTACCTAAGTTAGACAACATGACACACTGGAAAGTGGGAGGCCGTTTCAGAGCAAGGAGGTTAGGTACATGCCATCAAAGCCCGGCCTGGATGGTGCCCCCTCAGAGAGATTTCAGAGTGATAGAATGGGTATACTGTATACCATCATATACTGCGGATTGGTTGGGTCCCCACAGGGATTATACAACAGTAAAGAATATACAGTATACAATTGCAAATAGCAGTGGTAGGGGTGACAAAGGGGTGAAAATTTGGTAAAAATGGAGTGAAGGGGGTTTGAAAAATAGCTCAAAATACTGTGTTGCTTTTAAAGAAGTAGCTCAAAAAGCTTCAACCATTTTTTCCCATGGATAACAATCAAAAAACGACCCAATTGGGTGAGAAAACCATGGACATGGCAACACTGGTCAGCATATAGTTGTTAACGTGGTCATGGACAGCAGTTTTCAGTCATATAGTCTGGCAAAGAGATATACTGTGGTTGGCAAGTCTGATATACCCGTCTACTAGACGTTGCGTATTGTAATGGCTTTAGCTGACAGGTACGAGCAGAGGAAGGAGATTCCTGGTTACCTGTTCAAGGGTGATGTGAAGGAGGAAACACTGGATTTGTATTCTTCAACCCAGTTGATAGAGGGGAGCATATGGTCCCTGACTTGGAAGAGGGAATCGTATTGCCACTCTAGAGGGACTGGGCAACTGCGAGGCTGCAATGAAAACTTTAGCGTCACAGAGTGCAGGGACATCAGGGGCCTCTATAGGGATTTTTATCCCAAGGTCCATATGGCCAAAGATGCACATGTGACAATTGGACAAGTGGGAAAGCCACCCCATCTGATGGTCTCTGACATTTGGAGGTCTTAAAAAAAGGGGCAAGTACTCTGTGAGAGAATCTGCACTAGTGTTTCATTCTGATGTAAGCTTGTATTCAGTCAGCATTATAGCACTGTGACATTGAGAACGTGTGCATCCATTGGATTTAGTGCATTGGAAAATGCAGTGTTGTGAGCGGTGAGAGCCTATCCTGACACAATTGGAAACAAACTAGGAACTCACCGGTGGACTGGATGGCAGTTTAAGGCCAGCAGAACATCCTTTTTCTGGTGGCCATGAAGGGACTACTTGGATTTTTTCAGTTCGTTTGTTTTGTACAGTCTTTTGTTATTGCCTGTGCTTATCATGTTATCCTGTAACTATTGTTTGTACCCTCCTTTTACACCACTGACCTTTTCGAGTCAACACTTACTGTGTGAAGTTGAGATGTCCTCCTGCTGCATGTCCTTTACCTCCTGTGTGTGGCGATTTCCTCATGTTGTACGGTCTGATTTTTGAATTACAAATGTATCGTCGGCTTGTTAGTCCTGGTAGGCACCTTGGGATGGTGAATCCTCCATGGACCCCTGCATTCACGAGTCCACCACGCTTGCATATCAAAAGGGTGTTAGACGAAAGCTACATCCACACTGGGAGAACATTCAGACTTAACAGACACAATGGCAGGGCGAGGAATGAGGACATATGTACGTGCAGGAGCAGACTGGATAAACCGCTCACAGTTAGCCTATGCGATTTGTCTGCGCCAATAAATTAGGTGCGTTACCTTCTCATGTTTTTATTAAGTTATAATTTATTGACGTGTGTTTGCAACTTCGCACTGTAAAGTAAGACCCTGCACCCAGCGATGCACTTTCGCTCCGAGTTTCGGCTAATTTGAGGGGAGGAAGGGGGCCCCGGTATCTATCTATCTATCTATCTATCTATCTATCTATCTATCTATCTGTATTCCGCTCTTCACCGGGAAATGTTATCTGGTAAAATACAAATACAAACTTTACTAACCACATACTTTAGTACATAATGACACAAAGCACTTTGAAACGGGTTAAAATAAACGGCGCTCTCTGTCCACCAGGAAGTCTGTCAGGATGAAAGCGACTTTCCTGGCCGCTCCAGTCCTCCTCTGGCTCAGCACTTTGAATTTTTATTACAAGGTGTAACAATGTCCTCCGGCCCGCGCCCTCAAAAAGCGGTGTGAAATCCATTTAAAGCGCCGTATCCCAGTGGAAGTCCGGTGCGAATTGCTTCTGTGACTGCACGCTGAGGTGCGAGAAATCGCACTAGTGAGGGGTCACTTTAAAAATTGGAGGGACGAGGGGAGGGGGGTCTACATCAAAGAAAGAGAGAGAGAGACAGCAGCCCGATAATGATTAACCCGTTGTTACTGGAGACTCCTTTCTCCGTTTCTTCTTTCTTTCTTTTTTTTTTCGCTTCCTCGTAAACCAAAGTGGACAGACTCGAGGCGAAGGATCCCCGGGCCCTCGTCTGGACTAAAGACAAGAAAATCGGAAGTCGCGAACCCGGGCGCCGACAATAGAAATCGAAAAAAGGGGACGGGATAAAGTGCGAGAAGAACGGAGCCACAGTAGGCTGCTCTTATCATTTTGTGAAGATCAGAAAAAGAAAAAAAAAACATTTCACGACTCGAGATTGGCCCGATGATTGTGCCTTGAGACGGACGGGCATCCCGTCTTGAGCGCCTGCACAGACCCAGAGCTCCAGGACATTCATTTTGGTTTAAGGGGTTCTAAAGGTAGTGAAGGGTGTGTGGCATTAAAATAAAAACAATAATATTAATAATACAGGCAGTCCTATTGTGGATAATGGGAGTCAAATTAATACATGGCTGCTGTTGCATATGATGGTTCTTGTCCATATTAATTACTGTATAGCTTGATCCTCTATTTAGTTATGGTAGGGCGGAGGTAATAATAATATTCATGATACAGTAAATCACTTTGAAGAATTTTCAGAACCTACTTATTTCATTTCAGGTATCAGCCCAGGACGGGGGAGACGGCCCATCCACAATGAACCCGCCTTGTTGTTATTGAGCCCCAACTGAAGCAACTAAGGGGGTACAACTGCACTCGACTGACAGGCTTCATCAGCTGCTTGCCCAGACTGAAGGGTAAGACGCCGCCTTTCTTTTGGATTTCTTTGTGCTGTGGCTGAAACGGTGGGTTCAAGTGCAGTATCAGTCTATGATTTATGTACAGTAATGTTAAAGAATAAGCAGTAAAACGGGAGAGAAAAAAAAACAGTTCTAGTCAGAGTGGAAATAAAATAGTGTAATAATAGTGAGCAGTAAATTCTGGGGGTAAGGGACTTCTTGTAAATAATAAAATGTAATTATAAAAATATTGTTATCATCATCAGGCCCGTTTGTTTAGCTAATAGCCAAGCTGTCTCCATATCTCACCCAGATTCGTCTTAAAAGTTGTCCAGATTTCTGCTTCAACTCCATGTCTCGGTAGTTTGTTTCAGATTCCCACAACTCTTTGTGTAAAGAAGTGCTTCCTGGCTTCAGTTTTAAATTCACTTCCCTTTAATTTCTCTTTAATTTTAATATGAGATTCACCCTTAAGCTGAAAGAATTCTTCTGACCTACCTGATCAATTTCATTGAGAATTTTGAAGGCCTGGATTAGGACCCCACACATTCACCTCTACTTGGGACTACGCAGGTTTAATTCTCCGGGTCTGTCACAGTTCCACACGTCCACAAGTCCTGGGATGCGCTCAGCTGCTCTCCTCTGCACGGCTGCAAGTGCTGCTATGTCTTTCTTGTAGCGTGGTGACCAGAACTGCGCACAGTACTCCAGATGTGGCCTCACTTGTGTATTATCTAGTCTAAGCATAACGTCCCTCAATTTATATTCAAAAGGTTTTACAATATAACCTAACATTTTATTAGCATTTTAGTTGTTACTGCACATTGTTCAGATGATGTAAATGCTGTGTCAACATAAAGCCCTAAATCCTTTTCAGAGGTTGCTTCCTGTAGGACATTGTCTCCTATCTTGCATTAATATTTGATGTTTCTTTGCCCACGTGTAGCACTTTGCCCTTTTCTGTGTTAAACTGCATGTTCCAAGTGGTTGTCCAGTTCTGAAGCTTCTTGAATTCTTTTTGCTGCCTCCTCAGTGGCTGCCATTCCTCCAGTTTTAGTGTCATCTCCAGATTTCACCAGTTTCCTAACTAAACTGTAATCATTATTAGAAATCAGATAAAGTAACAGACCCCTGAGGGGCTCCACTAGTGACCCCATTCCCCTCTTATCCGTAGTCGTTGTCTCCTGCCAGCTAACCAACTAGAGGTTCAGTTTTGGAGGTTACCTCTGATGTCTACAGCTTCTAGCTTCATAATTCATCTTTGGTGTGGGACTTCATCAAAAGCTTTTTGAAAGTCGAGGTTTTCTCTATGTTGATTGCTTATGTTTTCATGGTGTCAATCACATCATCATGCAGCCATTTTCAATTGGATTTTCACTGCAGGCACTAGTATTTTATGCTTGTTTTTGAGGGCCACAGCCATATTGTGTTTTACAACGATGTCTGTTGCTACCCAGGTCATCACTGGTGTCATGATGCATGTCATCGGGGCGAGACGTCACACTTCTTAATGAAGAGGACACACGTAGTCGAAGAGGCAAGTTAAGGCCGGCACCAAAAGTCAGTCCTAGAATCGAGAGCAAGAGATCAAAATGCTGGGTAGTCAAAAGGAATAAAAGGCTTTGAAAGATCTGCGTGTAAAACTCGGATACTTTGGAGATGTTTGGAGCGACTTTTGTGCTCCAGTGGTGTCACAGGCGGCGCACAATCTGTGGAATTGAGTGACAATGCCATGACACTGAGATACACCCCAAAACAGCAGTGCCAAAGCTAACAAAGATGGCGTTGTGGCCTAATGGGGAGCAATCTTTCACTTCCTCAGTACACCCTAGAAGCAATCATGATCATTGAGTTTTAAAACCCCGAGATCAATGCATACGTTGTGAAAAGCCATCCTGGAAATCCCATAAAAATGTAATAAACGCGGAGATCACAGCAGGTGTTACTGGATGACCGTTATGAAAGATGGCATTGTGTGAGTTCTGAAACTTTTGGATATTGCAGGACACTTCTCGCGCTTTCTTGTGAAACATTTCAGCTTAGGCCGTTGCAGTTGTCTTTCTGCTTTTCACCTCAGCTTCTTTCCTCCTTTGACATTTTGGATTTCAGTAATCAGATCAGCACATTTCACCGAAGCGTAATTCGCAGTGAATTTGCTGTGTTTGTGTTCACCCTTAAATCGTTGAATTATTTACTGATGATTCGGCTGCTTTAGGAGGTTTTTGTTAATACCAGTGCCCCATAATGCTTTGCAAGGCCAGGGCAACGTCCTCCAGAGCTGTAACAGCCAACATTGCTGGGGCTGCCCCCACACCCCGGGTATATAATACTGAGGGCTTTACCCCGGGTATATAATGCTGATCATTTGCATTACAGACTGTGTGGGACGAGTTATCTCTGCTTGTGGCCAAATGTGTAAGTCGATCTTCGAGTGCCATGTCAGTATAAGAGAAGACGGCGCATGCCCTATGCAGACATAATTAGCCACGTGGCGATAAATAACAAACTTAGAAGGAGTCTGATGACCCCCCCCCCCCCACAAACACAGGAGACTCTATGAAATAATAATAATAATAATAATCACGAAAGGTTTATTACTATGTACAAGACATTTCTATCTTTGTGATAGACAGAAAAATGCAAAGCATCAACACAGTGAGCCCTTCAGTGTGACATGAAGCTTCAGTCATGACGCGCCACTTTGAATTTTCTGCCTTTAAAAGACCTATGTATTTTTTCTGACTTTTGACTATGCTTTCGGCATTTCTCCTTTGCTTTGATGAAATCTATGATTGAAGTCTCTGACTGTGTCCAGTCTTCTTTGATCCCACGGAGGCAGGGTGGTGCAGTGGTTGGCACTGCTGCTGTACAGCTCAGGTCACCTTTTTGGCCACAATAATGAAACATAAACAGCATTAATAACGAGTTATCTCTGCTTGTGAAGTTGTATTGTATTATAATAAACAGTTACGATTTTAAAATGTTAATTGTGCCAATTGCAGGTATCCAAAGTGTTTGGCTAGACCGCTGCATAGAGCAGGTCCACCTACTTTTTTAGTTGTAGCTGACGTCTTTGAATTGCCAGCCATCAGCAGGGTTTGTGAGCAACGGTGAAGCTGGTTATCAAATACTAGACAGTAAAAACTGTCTGACTGAGAAATGTTAAAAGCCATTAAGCAAATACAAATTGTCACTAGAACCAAGATGGTAAAACCATAACTTAAGCTGATAAATGAAATTCTATGAGTCGTTAGCCAGAAAGTTTATTCCAGGTTTTTCTCCAATGCGTTGGTCGATCTTCGAGTGCCATGTCAGTATAAGAGAAGGAGGCACGTGCCCTATAAATGGATAATTAGCCACGTGGAGATGAAAAACAAACCTTGAAGGAGCCTGACACCCCCCAGCCCAACACTGGAGACTCTATGAATTAATAATAATAATAACGAAAGATTTATTACTATTTACAAGACGTTTCTACCTTTTTGATAGAAGAAAAAGTGCAAAGCATCAGCACAGACAGTTTGGAGAGCCTTCAGCAAGACTTCAATCATGACACCCCACTTTGAATTTTCTGCTTTTGTTTTGATGAAATCTATAATTGTGAGTCTGATATCATGGAGGCTGCACATCTCGTTCACCTTTTTGGCCACCATAATCGTTCCAGTATAGTTGGCAGACATTTCTGTAGCCCTCGGGGACACTTTGATGACTGCCAGTCAATTCTAGTTTCAGTTAGTCCTTCCCCATTGACTTTAATGCAGTTCGGCAGGCTCAGTGAATATCATGAACATCTGTGATTTCGGGAAACTCACGGCAACGCAAACTCAGCAATGTTCGCTCATCTCTAGTGATTGGGTATTTTGGACCTTAGCATGACCTTCTGACCGGCTCCCTTTTTGTTGCTCATCTCCTAGTTAAAGACCCATTTAAAAATAAACCTTGGCTTACTTTAGCTTCTATTTTTTTAAGGAGGTCCTAACACTGAGTCCTCCAGTTTTGCTCTGTTAGGTAATTTGGCGTCAACTCTCAGTATAGGAGAAAGTATAGGAATCGTAAAAAAAAATTTGACATCGAGATTTTGATGACTCTTGACATTTTAGACCTTCCTGAGTCCAAAAATACCGTTTTTGAAATTCTGTCTGTGTGTGTAAACACGATAACTTGAAAACGCTTTGACCTCGGTCAATGAGATTTTATACATCTGCTTTATATCAAAAATAAGGAATCCTATCAACTTTTGGACCACTTCCGGCAACCAGAAGTGGTAGTTTAACTGAATACTTTTGCAAATTTTCAAGTAAACTGTGGTTCTAATTACACGTAGATGATTAAAAGCAAACAGATAATGAAATTTGAGAAAAATTACTCAGCTGGAAGTAGTAGTTTATTTAAACAACCATCCAAAGTTTTTGTATCATGGAAATGTAAATGTGTACATGATATTAAAAACTATATTCAATATAATACATATTCTTTCAATAGCTATTATTAATTTTATTTTATTTTATACATCATCAGTTTAACATTAACATGTAAACATTGAACATGCCATATAAATATAAAGATGTAATTAAAGCAATAAGCTGCTACATTCCCGTCGTGTTCCTGGTAATACATTTAATTTTATGATTTTTTAAATTTTTTTCATTTTTTTCACCATCATTATCATCATTAAATGTAGCTAAATGCAGTTTTACCCTATGTCATTTTACTGCAATAAATATTATATAATACTGATACTTTTTCTATGTTTCTAGGTGACTATAACTCTTTTTTCTTTGCACATACAGTAATCTAGTTAGTGCAAATGTAATCATGAAAACATACCACCGTATTCGACCTCCCTAAGTGCGAAAATATCATTTTAATATAAAGTTTGATCATAAACAGAGATAAATGATTGTGTATCGATATTATCAATTCGTTATGATGAAAAATGAAGAGATATGATATTTGAGAAATACTGCGCAACTCGAAGCGGTTCTGATGATCTTTTCCTCTATCTCAGTATACGAGTAAGTCGAGGACAGCGCACTCCCGATTGTTTTTGATTTGCACTCATTGCTGCTAGGATGGACACCTCACACGCTTGACTTGAATTAAGACGGCTGGAGAGTGTTACGTTATGGAATATGATCTTCTTTACAGATCTCTTCCTTACAGATCTTCTTTTAGATGCATGCCAACCAAAAGCCCTTGTGAATATTCCAGAGCTGCTACCATAGAACTCTGAAGAGCTGGAATTAGCAGGACCAGTTGAACCGGTCTTGATGCTCCCACACACACACACACACACACACACGGAGACAAAGAGCCTCTGTGAGCCATCTGAGAAGGCACCGCTGGCAGATTCCGTTTCTTACCCGCTCCTCTGCCGCAGCTCATCTTGTCCAGTCAGGTAGGTCCCCTGGGGGTGACTGAGGGGTCATTCAGAGCCAGTACTTGCACTACCATCCCACAAATGACCAAGAAGGCTGGAATCTCTCTTTTTGCTTGAGCCACACGGGCCTTCTTTCCTTGGAATTCTCTCTGGATATTCAATACTTTCCTCTGTGGCTGTGCTTTTGTTCACCTTTCTCTTGAATGCCTGCTTTGTCAGCCTCTCTGCCTCCATCTGTATTTTCAGGGCACTGAGTAATGCGAATGCTCTCGGGGTTCAAGCTAGAAAGGCCGGTGGTGTTGTTGAATTGTAAAGTTGGCTAAAATTAAAAATGAATGCCAATGTATAAAAGACTCATTTAACCATTTTATGTCAAAAATGTCAGTGAAAAGACGCCTAATGAAAGCAACTTAAGGAACGCCAATGTGTGGAGTTGTGAAAGTCTTCAGTCGGGCTTTAGACAACATTACAGTACTGAGAGCTCTTATAGAGGAACCTTCTGACATTCTTGTGACACTCGACCCCTAACAGATGCTGACTCGATTATGTTGAATTCATTTGATTGTCTTTTTGGATTGAAGTGTCTGCTAAACGAAAAGATGTAAACATCAGTCGTGGTGCTGCTTTTGATACCATCAATCATAAAATACTTGTAGATTTGTGTAGCACTAAAGAACAAGACAATAGCAGAGTTGGGGCACCTCTGTGGTGGACCCCGTTTTAATGGAGTAATGAACACAGATAGTTAAAGTAATAAAGCAAACACAAAGTTCAATGACCACTAAAGAGTCAGACTTGTAAGCGCCTCAAGTTAGGAGCTCCGTCTCCTGTCCTGTCTGGCCCCGTAATGAACGCCTTCATCCAGTGCTTAGTGGGTTATATACTGTGGGATCTGGAAGAGATGGGGCTTCTGGGAAAACAAAGGAAGTGACCTCCGTTTGTCTCTAAGGGACTGTGGAGGAAAGGGGAGAACGTATTAGTGACTGCGCCCCCTACTGGTGTGGAGTGGTACTGCGCACCTCATCAGAGCCCTGAAGGCGGAGTGGTGGCTCTGAGGCTAGGGATCTGCACTGGCAATCGGAAGGTTGCCGGTTTGAATCCCGTAAATGCCAATAGGGGCTCTGCTCTGTTGGGCCCTTAACCTGCAATTGCTGAGCTCTTTGAGTAGTGAGAATAGCGCTATATAAATGCAAAGAATTATTATTATTAAGGTGCCCAGCACTTGTAGGACAATCAGGAATGGAACTTGATGGGTTCAGTTTGAATTTAGAATTGGGCCTGTTTTATTGCCATTAATGACTGTGAATCTGGGTTGACCACTGTGATGTGTGGGGTGCCCCGGGGGTTCGATCTAATTGAGCCCGCTGGGACAAATTGTACAAGATGACAAAAATATTGTTATGCAGACACCCAGATCTCCTCACCTCTATCAACAAATGACTGAAATCTCCTAATCTCATATGAAGTGTCTTCAGAGCTCGGACTTGTGACGTTTCACCTTCTCCCTTCAGTACATTCATGCGAATTTCCAGACTGACGTTTTGAAGCAACACAAGATCACTGCTTATTTGTTACTCAGTCTGCAAAAATAACAAGGATTAAACTGAATTTTTTTTTTGTGTAAAAATAAAGAGCAAACTAAGCATATTAAAAGTGCATCACTTTGCTCCAAATGCAATTTGACTAAAAAATGTGCCTTTCTGGTTGGTCAGGTTATATTTTGTATTTTATACAGTTTACTAATACGAAAAGTCAGCGTTACATCACAGCTCTGAGAATTCGAGTCGCTTTGTTTTCTGACCTATAGCTCTGAGTTTGTACGCCGATCATGAGGACAGCGTCTGTCCGATATCACGTGAACACAGCAGTCAACTCACTGAGCCGATGTGTCGAGCAAATAAGCAGCTGGGCTCTTCAAAGTTTCCTTCAAGTAAATAAAAGACAAAAGAAAGATGATCCTATTTGGGAACAAACACAATCGACTCCAAGTCAGCACTTCTCTTCACTCCTGGGCTCTTTGACTAAATGTCAAGTCGGCATCCTCATAGATTCAGATGATTGCTGGTCAGTGGGACATGAAATATTATTCAGGTAGAAAACAGATGCGTCAGATTGGACTTTTGAGATTTTTCTCCCACATTCTTAGAGAAAGAATCCTGTGACCTCGGTTTAACTAAGAGGTCTTAATTGTCTTTTAGGTGACCACAGTGTTTCCAAGATGATGACGCCCTGTCATTGGCTCCTGGTGGTCTTGTGGCTGCCGTCCATCACTGTCTTCTCTGTTCCTTTCCAATCCTGTCTGCATGATGAGGTCCAGTCATCGGTCTCGGTGGTATCCGCTCCTCAAACCCCAAAGAGTGGCAGCCAATTACAGCCGGCTGGCCTCTACCTTCGCCAGTCTCTGCCACCGATGCTGCCCATCCGCATTCACAGCTGGATGGCTACCAGCCAGTCTGATCTGAGTGCCGACGAGAGAGCGCGCCTGGACAGTGCCGTCAATGAAGCCACTGTGATCATCGCTAGCCTCCTGTCTGGTAGGTGACCCCGTCTTGCAGTCCGCTCCCACAAGAAAGACGCTGCTTATTACTCCTCAATATGGCGGTTTGCTTCCCTGATGCCAGCATGTCCAAAAGCCATTGATACTGTGAACAGTCAGCCAGCCAATCAGTGAGTCAACAAGACAATCAATCAGTCAATCAGTCGGCCAATCAGTCAGTTTGTTTAGTTTCTCTCCTGGTGAACACTTTGCACTCTTAATGCGTTTATTTACATCATTCAGCTAGCACTTTTATCCAAAGCGTCTTACAAATCCAAAGTGAGCTGTGTATTTGTCACAGTACCTTGACAGTTAAACCCTGGACGCTGTGGTGCCCACCTCAGATTCACACAGTGTGCCAGTGATGGGATTTCCAGGCCAGCCGGCCAGACCATCTGCTTTACCATAAGTCCAGCTGCTCGTATGGTGGCCCAGGGGCTGGTGCTGGTGCGTCACACCTTAACTGACTTGGGTTCAAATGCCAGCCTGGTCACTGTCTGTGGATTTTTAATGTGCTTCCCCCCTTGAGCTGTAGTAGCAGTAGCCATATTGTTGTGTCTACAGAGAAGAGTGGAATTCTTAGCGGTGCAGCACACCATCACTCTCCAGCGCCATGACGCACACAAACACTTTAAGAGATGGTGCTTCATTTTATTATTCTCATTGATAACTTGAAATACGTGAGTCCATTTTGTGATGGACTGGTCTCCCACTCGGCGTCGGCTTCAACCCGCTGTAATTCTGTGTTAAGATATGTAGGTCATGAAAAAGGCTCAACTCTGTTATACTGTTGATTTGTATATTACAGTATTTGAGTTTCATTTATGGAAAGGCGCTATATAAAACACGGCCTGATGGATCTGACTCTGCACTTTGATGAAGAGGTGGGTTTAGAAAAGTGTCAGATGTGGCCGGACGGCTGTGGCTCCTTCATTGACTTTCTCGGAGTCACACAGGGAAGTAAGGCGGGGGGGATTAGAACCTGTGGTCTTAGTGATTAAATAAAATACAATTTAAACTCCAGTGCTGTCACCACAAGAGCACACTGTCTGTCCCTCCTTCTGAGAGTGGAGTGGAAACAGGAGGATGGCAGGTAAGGTTGTGTGTGTTTTCTATTCAATAAAATGGATTTATATTTATTTCTAATACATTCTTATTTATCATGGCAGCAGAGAGTGGCCATGTGTTGAATGTTGGTCAGTTACACAAGTCACAATTCCACTGTAATGTACATGTGATGGTACGACTCCCGCTACTTGAGTCCACCCGCTGACTGCCATTCCAGCTGCACTCCCCCCAGTGCCACTCTGCCCTTAGCCCTCCACGCTCCTTCCTCACTGCTCCCCGTCCCACCCGATGTCACGCCATTTACACATTGGACACGTGTGATGTGTGCCACTCAGATGTGAGGCACATAAACCCAACAAACTCATCCCTGGCTGTTTTCGCATTTCAGTTGTGTTCATCTTACATTGAATGCCCACCTCCATGATTGTCTTCTATTAAAGACCGTGACAAGATAGTGCCAGGCATATGTTGTATGACTTTAGATTTGCATTTATTTTACATCAATTACACTTTCAGTGGGTGATGATGATACCTCATGGATCAAGAATCCTGCAGCTGGACGTCTGTGTGGCGTGGGCCTGCTGTCCTCATGTCTGAGTGTGCAGGTTTACCACACACATTTACAAAGATGACCACGTTCAGTGGACCAGCGGCTCATTTGCCCCCTGCAAGAAAAGCAGAAGGAGATAGATATAAAAGTAAAGTATGCTTAACAATAAACCTAAATGCAACCAAAACCAGAAAGTGTAATTTTAAAAATAAAGTTCATTAATAATGATTAATAAGAAAGAGCACTGACAATATATGGAACCTAAAAGTCAAGAGAGAGACAAACAGCAGACATTTTCAATAATACCACAGCACTAGCATTAAAGCTTACAAAGAATTGTATTGTTCTGGTGGTGGTCCCACAGCTTCACCATTAGGTGAGCCCTAACCCCTTAGGCTCAACATGGCATTGACATGTAAAATAGCAAACAGAATAAATCAACTTGTAATAATTCTAGAAAATCAGTCAACAAGAACAATAAAATACAGAAAGGAAAGAACTTTTTTTTTAAATGTAAATTACAAAAAACAATAAAATGAATAAAAAGACACTTGAACCAAGGATAAGACCCTGACTATGACATCACATGTGCAAACAATCTTCTTTTGTACCCTGTGTGGGGCGCAGGTCATCAGCAGGGGGTCGCCCCCTTTCCTTGACCCTAGATAGCACTTCTAGGTGACCCCATGTGTATCCCGCTTATCCCGATTTTTGCTCCGTGGGCCATTTCCATTTTCCCTGAGGGTTCCATCTCAGGGCTTGGGGTTTAACGTTTTAATACTGATTTTCATGTAGTGTGGCCAAGCCGTCTCCACTTTCTCGTCTTGATCTGGTGGTTGATTATATCTTGTCCAGTCTTCCTCCATATTTCAATATTGGTTGTTTTCTCATAACATTTGATGTTGGGGACGTGTCAGAGACATCTGTTCATAAACGTTTGCAGAATGTATGTGGAGGTTCTGGTGGTACATCAGGACTTGCAGGCATACGATAAAATGGATTTCATGTTGGTGTTTAAATATTTGCACTTTGGTCTTTGGTGAGGCTTCTTGTGATCTCCATAGTGGTTAAAGAATTTTAAAAGCTGCTGTAGCCTTTCCAGTTCTGGTGCTGATATCTTGATCTCTGCCTCCCTGGTTATTGACCATTGAGGACTGAATTAGATCATTTATGTTGGGTAGAACGCCTAGTGTGGGCTGGGTGGTCTCGCAGCCGTGGAACCCCTGCAGATGTTGTTTTTTTTTTTCTCCAGCCCTCTGTTTTTTTTTTTTTGTTTTTTGTTTTTTTCCGTCCTCCTGGCCGTCAGACCTTACTTTATTCTTTGTTACTTAGTATGGCCTAATCTTATTTTTATATTTTTTTCTTTTATCTTTCTTCATCTTGTAAAGCACTTTGAGCTACATTTGTACATGTGAACTGTTCAATGCCTTCTAGATTGTCTCCTCTCATTTCAATGTTTTCAGTACTGTTGTGGTTTATCCTCATTATCTTTGTCCTTCCCTTGTTGATGTTAAGTCCAAGTTTCTTTTCTGCCTTGGTCAGTGTCTCTGTCTTTTCTTCCATATCACTAGGCCAGTGTGATATGAGGGCATTATCACCAGCAAACCAACCGAGAGGAGGCCCCGGGGAAGACCCAGGACACGCTGGAGGGACTATGTCTCCTGGCTGGCCTGGGAACGCCTCGGGATTCTCCTGGAAGAGCTAGAAGAAGTGGCCAGGGAGAGGGAAGTCTGGGTATCTCTGCTCAAGCTGCTGCCCCCATGACCCGACCTCAGATAAGAGGATGGATGGATGGATGGAACTCAGTATCTTCTAATTGGTGACTGAGCCGCCATTGAATACCTGATTTGTGGCCTGCTGTTGTCCTTGTCGTGATGCAATCTGTTGTGTTGAGAAACAGAAATGATGACAGCAAACAACGGGGACACCAAAACGCACCCTGAACCTCAATTCATAGCTGGCCTAGCATTAATTCATTTTTTATACATTTTTATTTATTCATAGGCGCCTTTCTAAACAATCAAGGACACCGAATAACGGATAAAACACACATTATAAACAAAACTGAAAATACAAAATTTTAAATCAGACAGAGCAATTGTAATCAAAGAGAAAAAGAAGTCCTAACAAATGAGTTTTAAGTTTAGATTTGAAAAGAGAGAATGATTCAATATTTCTAAGCTCGGAAGGTAATGAGTTCCAGAGCTGGGGAGCAGAGCAACTGAATGCTGTGACCCCCATAGTGGTAAGACAGACGAAGGGGACAGTCAGGTGGATGGAGGAAGAGGATCTAAGGGTACGGGAGGGAATGGCAACATGGAGGAGGTCAGACAGATATGGAGGGACAAGGTATGTGGAGAGCCATAAAAGTTAGTAGGAGAATTTTGAATTGAATTTGGAACTTAACTGGAAGCCAATGAAGCTGCTGCAAGACGAGAGTCATATGGTGAATAGAGAGGGTTCTAGTAATGATGTGAGCAGCTGAATTCTGGACCAGTTGAAGCTTATAAAGAGATTTGCGAGAAAGACCAAAGAAAAGGGAATTGCAATAATCCAGACGAGAGGTGACAAGGATATGAACAAGGATAGCAGTGGTGTGGGGAGTGAGGGGGGGGGGGGGGGGGGGGGGGGTGTTGGTGAATATGATTAATGTTACAGAAGTGGAAATATGCAGACCGGGAGATGTTATTGATGTGGGACTGAAAGGATAAAGTACTGTCAAGGATGACACCCAGACGCTTAACCTGTGGGGAAGGAGAGACAGAGGAATTATCAATAACAAATGAAAAATGATCCGTTTGGGATAATGTTGATTTTGTACCAATGAGGAGAACCTCAGTTTTGTCACTATCACTAACCATAATTTAAGAAAATTTGAAGAAAACCAGGATTTAATTTCTGCTATGCAATCAATAAGTGAGGAAGGTGGAAAGGAAGCAGTAGGTTTGCTAGTGAGGTAGAGCTGGGTGTCATCAGCTAATGTTATATTTACGAAAGATATTGCCATGGAGAAGGAGGTAAATAATGAAAAGGAGGGGTACCAGGACAGAGCCCTGGGGCGCACCTGAAGTAACTGCGGTGTGTTGGGATGTGAAAGTTTTAAGCTGAATGAACTGAGTGCGGCCAGAGAGAGAGGATCTGAACCAATCTAATGGAGTATGGGTAATGCCAATCGAAGATAATCTATTAAGTAGAGTAGTGTGACAAATAAGTGGTTTGCCACCATTATAATGCTTAACCAGACTGAGCTGTCGGGCTGCTTTGCCAATTTCTGTTGGTCTCTTCCATGTCTTATTCCTCTTAGTTAGTTGGCCCATTTTCCCTTCTGCCTGTACCCAGTGTGCCATCAGCTTTCCATTCTCCTGTATCATCTTTCACTTTCTCTCCATTTTCCACACAGACTGCTTGTTGCTCTTCCCTTTCTTTTCTCAGTGGTCTTTTTCTTTTTTCCTTCACATTCACAGTGAATCGAGTTCCAGGGCGGCTGCTCCTCAATCGTGACATCAACAAATACTGCAAGTCCATCTGGAGGAACTCTAGTCTGCCCAATTACAACCGGTGAGCCTTTAGCATAGAGTGGCCCAACCTGTGAATGTGCTGACCCCTGAGCACACACATCTGCCCCCTAGGGGTTGCATGTAACATTGATTGTGCATTTTGATTGCAGGTGTGGGATTAGCAATGAGAACTACCGGATCGAGACCTGCCTGGATGTAGTGGTGAGACTGGCCTGTAAAGATTCTAGAAATGTTCTCATTCCTAGTTTTGGTTTGCTGACATGTTACATGATAACGTTGCTGTTTTCAGATTCCAGATGAGCACCTCAGTGGTTATGCAGTGTGGTCAGCCACTGGTGATCAGCCACGGGAAGTCATCAAGGAGGATGGAGTTGGAGTCATGGATGCAGATTTCCTTCTCTACGTTCAGGCTGCTGATACTGATAAGTGCCGTAGTGAGGTAAATTTGTCCTCCTGGGCATCACAGATGATCTGAGCATCCTTGGTTTTGATGGATTCTTAAATGAAGGTAGAACACCAAACTGGCAAAGGGTGAATATTCAGTTAGAAAGAAATAAAATGGTGTCAGATTGACCAAAGAGGGAGAGATGAGAAAGAGGGTGACCTTCTGGACATTGTCGGACACTGAGTTTAAACAAATATAAGAGGAGAGCACTTTTGTAAAAGAATTGTATTGTTATTTGGGTGTCCAGAGAGACGGCACACCATGGGCTTTCAGTATGTAGGCTATGGCGGGTGGGAGTGTTGTTCAAGAACATGATCACAGAAGGCCTCAGGAACATTTAGGAAGTAGGGGTCAGATTTAAAAAAAAAAATTGAGGGCTTCAGGAGGATGTGAGTTTTGGAGTTTTTATAGAAAAAGAAGGCAGAGGATTGTAGCAGGAGTGAGGGTCTCTAAAGGATAGAGTCTGCTCAAAGAAGAGATATGGGTACAGTGGAACCTTGGGTCACAACCATAATTCGTGTTCCAAAACTCTGGTCGTAACCCGATTTGTATGTGGTCCGAGATGTTCGTGACCCGAGGTTCCACTGTATATGAGAGAGAATGAAGGGGTGTTCAAGGTTGGAGTAGCTTGAACAGAATGAACTGTTGAGTTTTTGGAGCATTTGGTGGTTTGGACAAAAGTGTGCATGGATCCTTTGAGGAATGTGATACCTTTGATGGAAAGCCAGGCCGATAAATGTTCATGAAATACAGAAATTCTGTGTAGGTGACCACCTTGAAGATGATTCAGACAGAGGCAGATCTTCATTGTTCAACATGTGTTTGAGGTACTGTAGGATTATAGTAAGGAGGAAACTACCACCATTGTGTTTGTTCTAATTTGTGCTTCATTTTTTGATTTACAGGTGTCAGAATCAAGTTGCACCTTGTGCTGAAGTGTTTTGTGTAATCTTTTGAAATATTAAGAGCAGTTTCTAGTATTGTTGGTTATTTTTATCTTTGGTTTTGTAACATAACTCTGCCACTAATTTGTCTAATGTTCTTTCTGTTATTGGCAAGGTAAAATGCCTGGAGATTATTGTTAGCACTTAGAAAAAACAGGAGATGATAACAAGAAAAAAGACGTGGCCAGGCAAAGCAAGGGTCAGAACTGTGAGACCAGAACTAGACTGGGGCTACCAAAGATGAAAACCAAATCGTACCACTAGGGCCTACTTGGGAATTAAGCTAATTGACACTAAAGACACTCTTGAAGTTATTTTATCTACTGCGAGATATCATATTGTGCAAACTTTGCCATATTTATAGAATAATGGCCATTATGTCAACAGCATGAAGATCAAGGTCATGTGTCCTGCTGCAAATGGTGCCATGTAATAAGAAAAACCAAGACATTAACGAAAATCAACTTTTAAATTTCAAAACAAAACGTGTGTATGCAGAAATTAATAGGTTGCCCAATACTACTGTCGTGCTTCGTATTTATGGTGTGCCAAATAGTATTGACGACAGCGGTCCCTGTTGCTAGTAATGTGGGTCGATGGTGGGCCACACAGGCTGCTGTGTGAACTTTATGTCTAATACAAGAGCTCCTAGTTTTGTTTTTTTTTTGTTTTTTATATCAACATTGAAGATAAATTTTGACTGCAAATTTTGATTAGCGATTTGGTTTGAATTTCATAATCCTTTTGAACAGTGTAGCAACTGTTCTTTAATGACCACTTGTCTAATCTTAAACCTTGAAAGACATGTCTTCAAAGCAATTGTGGTATTTATTTCCAAGTTAGAATATTACAAAAACTTTTGACGAGAACAGGCCATTCAGCCCAACAACGCCTATCAGTCCTCTCCACTTAAATCCCCCAAAATAACATCAAGTCGAGTTTTGAAGGTCCCTAAAGTCCTGTCATTAGGAGAGATCATTTTTCTGAATGAACAGAAGTTACAATTCATTGCGTCCTCTTTAGTGTCAAATTATGGTGGGCTGCATCCCCCTTTAGATGTTCAACAGTTTTTCTCTACTCACCTTTAAATGTTATTTGGGGTCAGTGCTAGGGCCGCTGCTATTTTTAATATATATAAATGATTTAGATAGGAATATAAGTAACAAGCTGGTTAAGTTTGTAGATGATACCAAGATAGGTGGATGAGCAGATAATTTGGAATCCGTTATATCATTACAGAAGGACTTGGATAGCATACAGACTTGGGCAGATTTGTGGCAGATGAAATTTAATGTCAGTAAATGTAAAGTATTACACATAGGAAGTAAAAATGTTAGGTTTGAATACACAATGGGCGGTCAGAAAATCGAGAGTACACTTTATGAGAAGGATTTACGAGTCATAGTGGACTCTAAGCTATCGACTTCCAGACAGTGTTCAGAAGCCATTAAGAAGGCTAACAGAATGTTAGGTTATATAACACGATATGTGGAGTACAAGTCACAGGAGTTTCTGCTCAACCTTTATAATGCACTGGTGAGGCCTCATCTGGAGTAATGCGTGCAGTTTTGGTCTCCAGGCTACAAAAAGGAAATAGCAGCGCTGGAAAAGGTCCAGAGAAGAGCGACTAGGCTGATTCGAGGGCTACAGGGGTTGAATTATGAGGAAAAGAGCTGAGCCTTTACAGTTTAAACAAAAAAAGATTAAGAGGTGACATGATTGGTGTTTAAAATTATGAAGGGAATTAGTGCAGTGGATCGAGACTGTTATTTTAAAAGGAGTTCATCAAGAACACGGGGACACAGTTGGAAACTTGTTAAGGGTAAATTTTACACAAACATTAGGAAGTTTTTCTTTACACAAAGAACAATAGACACTTGGAATAAGCTACCAAGTAGTGTGGTAGACAGTAAGACTTTAGGGACTTTCAAAACTCGACTTGATGTTTTTTTGGAAGAAATAAGTGGATAGGACTGGCGAGCTTTGTTGGGCTGAATGGCCTGTTCTCATCTAGAGTGTTCTAATGTTCTAATGTTCTCTAGCCTTCAGTTATCGCATATGCCTCTTACTGCCAGCTTGATGCCAGTGACCGTCCGATTGCCGGAGCTGTGGTGTTTTGCCGGGCCCGTCTGACAGCCAGGCAGTTTAACCATCCAAAAACAGTTCTGGTGAGTAAATATGCAGCGACTGTGCGGGGGGCAGTGCTTATAAGTGAATCACTTCTCACGTCTCGCATCTGTTGGTCACTTTAGACAGCCGTCCATGAACTGCTTCATGCATTGGGCTTCTCGCGGGAGCTATTTGACAAGTGGAGGGACTGCTCCGACAGCCCAGCTGGTGTGTTCCATGGTCTTTTTTGATTTTTTCTTTCTCCTTCTCTCCTACTTAGACAATCAAATGCAAAGAGTGACCCCCTGAGGATCTCATTGCTGACTCTTTCTTTACTTCTTTCTCTTCTGTTTTCTTGTTTGTTTTGGTTTTGTTTCCCCTCATATACTTGTTTTGTCCTTAAAGTTGGCATCAGCTGCTCTTCACGCAGCTTTGTAACCAACACCGATGAGTACGGCCAATTCCGGATCTACACCCAGAAGGTGATCAAAGCCATGCAGGACCACCTCAAGTCCAGCTCCCATGAAGCAGGTGGGCCATTGGAAAATAAGGTAAGAAAAAGCAGGTAATTCCTTAACTTGAATTAGCTATGGCTTTGACCACCGAGGAGATGTCAACAGCATGTGTGTAAATGTAAGACCCTGAGGAGAAAGAGCCATCCAGGGAGCCTCATGGGGTCAATTTTTTAGATTCGATCCTCTTTTATAATATGTTATTTATTTATTTGGGCAAAATTGAATTTGCAGTGAAACTCTGTGTTTTGCTTCGTAACACACAAGAAATGGTGATTTGCTTTCAGGAAGAAAAGGGTTCATTTCTTGTTTAGAAATGTTTCCATGCATTAATTCCACAAGCATTTGCCTCTCATTTAGTGTTTAAATAAAGATCTCTAGTGAAAGAAAAAAAATCACCTAGGCATTGTGTTGAGCCATTAGGTGTGTGCTGCCAGTTATAATGACAGTCTTGGAGAACACAGTCCTAAAGATGCACAAGAGACAGAAATGAGACGTGAAGCTACACTGAGTATGCAAACCCTCAACAGCAGGAAAGGGCGATTGCTAAGTAAAGAGTTGATTTCATGTGTTGTGAGGTTTTCCTGTGAGGAAAAAAAACCAGTAACATGCCCAGTGGTGTGTTTGGTGTGTCTTCGTCTGGAATATATGCAGCAATTCACTTTAAAAAAAAAAAAAACGCACTGGACCTCTGCAATGATGTGGACGACACGGCATAAACAGAATTGATCTTACTAGTGTGCAGCTGATTATCTGTATTACATAGTTGCAGAAAAGAAACGCACATAAATATGGAAATGTGGCCAAAACTTTATGGACCAGTTTTCCTAGTTTTCTGCAAATATAAAAACATTTAAAATCTCCTTTTAGTGAGTTGTGCACTGTGAAATTGCAAAATCGCTAGCAAAAGAATTTTAGTGTCAGTTATAAGAAACTATGCAAATCAAAACTGATCATTGAGCTTCACTTTCAACTTTTCATCTGCAAAATGTGCAGAGTTGTGCACAATCGAGAACCACTCAAATTAAAATATATCTGAACACCGGCTCGCTTTAACGTCTTCTTTCCCAATATATTTCCTGATTCATTTGTCCACATAAGATGGTCATTCTGTGGAAAAAGAAAAATTAGTCAGTCAGTCAGTCATTATCCAACCCGCTATATCCTAACACAGGGTCAGGGGGTCTGCTGGAGCCAATCCCAGCCAGCACAGGGCACAAGGCAGGAACAAACCCCGGGCAGGGCGCCAGCCCACCGCAGGGCACACACACACCAAGCACACACCAGGGAGAATTTAGGATCGCCAATGCACCTAACCTGCACGTCTTTGGACTGTGGGAGGAAACCCACACAAACACGGGGAGAACATGCAAACTTCACGCAGGGAGGACCCGGAAAGCAAACCCAGGTCTCCTTACTGCGAGGCAGCAGTGCTAGCAACCACGCCACCATGCCGCCTAAAAGACAAATTAAGAATTTTCAAATTAATGAATCCTCCTTCATAACGTCCACTTATTCATTCATCTGTTTTCTGTTTGATTCCTTTTAAAATCACATGGCTATTGGTGCCTACGCTGACAGCTAACATCCTAAAGCGCAGTTTTCAGCACAATTTAAACAAGTTAGACAATGTACACATGGCGTAACATTCAGGTGCGTTCATCGACTAAGTTAACGGATAGGAAAGTTGCAGCATTTCACATTTTTATTTACTTCATCCAAGAGGAGGGTTGCCAGTTTTCCAAAATCACAGATCGAGCCTGCCAACATTTTGAGTGACCAAAAAAAATATGTTAAGTATAAAGATGAAAAGTTTTTACATGTTAATATATTATTTTTTTTTTTAAATCAAAATGTTTTGTATTAAACAGAAGAAATAATGCTTATCATCATAGTAATGTTAAAAAATCTTGATTTTTCCTTATTTTACTTTCACATGAACTTAGTATGAGTAGTAATGCAATATTTCAATGCATACTAAATTAACATAAATATGAATATATGGTAACAATTTCACACAGTTTTATTTCTTTTTCTTCATTTCTTTTTCATTCAAAATTTAGGTATTGGTATGTTTGTTATAAATTGTAACATGATTTTATGTTTTATATAATACAACACAATATATGTAAATAGTTGAAAAGTCTTTATCACTAGCACTTCACTTTCAATATAAATTACACACGAGCAGCAATGATAAGCACGACACAAACATACACGATTCAAACACTCGGATTCAGCCGACACAAATTTTATTCATAAAAGGTGGTACGCTAGGCTGTCTACAAAAGTTTATCCAGCCTCTTTAACTAGATGTTCAATATAAAAACTGAAATGATGAGGCAATGCAGGAATCGTCTTGGATTTGTCTGTTGAACTCGGGACAGTCCTGTTCAAACCAGGATGCCTGGCAACCCTGTCCAGGAGTCAGTTATTACATTTTTGTTTATTAAATAGTTTTGTAACAATTAGTCCTATTCAAAAGTAACAGTGATATAAGAATGCAATTGCATATGTTAGTAGATTCAATTAAATACATGTTTTTTAAAGCACTTCACATTGGGGCTAAAAACGGAGCACAAATAGGATTGTGGTGGCTCCTTAGCTTATATACACAGCAAACTGCAATTCAAGTGAAGTACAAATGGCATTGATTGATGTGTGTTAGTGGTGTAGGGTCAGTTACTAATTGTTGTTCAATTTTCTTCAACATAATTTTTTTGAAAATATACCTAACAGAGTAGTATTCAATAATTAGCAACTGGAAAATATCTGTTAATAGAAAATGACCAACACTAACATAAAAGTGAGTCAACATTAACCTATGAAAGAAGGAAAGAAAATTAAATAAGTTCCCCATCTAGCTATTAATATTAGTTAAAACACAGTAATCCATTAAAAGTATATAAATAAGTAAGAACCTGAAAAGGAACTAATTTATTGTATAATGGGAATACGAATAGCCAGAGGTGGGTAGCAACAAATTACATTTACTCCGTTACATTTACTTGAGTAACTTTTTAAAAAAATTGTACTTCTAAGAGTAGTTTTACTGCACCATACTTTTTACTTTTACCTGAGTACATTTGTGAAGAAGAAACGCTACTCTTACTCCGCTACATTAGCAAAACACTCGAATCGTTACTTTTTTTCCCATTTACACATTAGATACGCTATATTTTTGCCAGAGAGAAAGTGCCAGTGGATCTACTGCATGACTGTTTCACCAATCAGACATAGCAACAATAATCACATGACTCCGTTTCACCAATCAGATGTAGCCATGCAGTCACATGACCACACACAAACTTCCTGCGTATGCAGCCTGTGAGAGACTTTTTAGTCATGCGGGGCTGCTGTTTACTGCTAAACGGTCACAGCTTCACTGCTAGAACCTTGAGAGCCAACTCCTGCTGAAGCTTAACCAGCACTTCTCTGAGTGAGCAACAAGCACATTTTAACCAGACATACACAGACACAGGCTGTCATGGTAAAGTGAGACTTCTTGTATGTGCACAAGCTGCCTTGTTCCAATGCTATTTTCTATCAGCTGTGCTACTTGGAGGGCAAGTGAATATACAGTATGATACTGTCAGTGTACAGTCAGGTTATCTTGTCACTGTAAGTAGTTTGCACTGTTCAAACATACATGTTACCTACTGTAGGTATTGGCTTCAAAAGCTTTGTTGTGAAAAACTGAGATTTGGAACTTTGTGTTATTTGTGCATCTTTATTCTGTAAAGATGTTATTTATTTTTACTCATTTTTTATTTTATTATTTGGAAATAGCAGGATTTGCACATTATTTTATATTTTTGTCTGTCTTATTACAACATGTCTAAAAAATAAATAATTTATTATGATCAAACAGTTAGTCTTTTCACCAAATACTTTTTTACTCTTGAGTCATTTATTGGATGACTACTTTTTACTTCTACTTGAGCAATATTATTTTGAAGTAACGCTACTCTTACTTGAGTGCAATTTTTGGCTACTCTACCCACCTCTGCGAATAGCACACAATGGGCAAGAAGATCAGGGGCTCGCCACAATTGGTTATGTATATCTGGGACTGAAAGATCAGGGGCTTAAGCCACTGAAGCTCCACCCCACCCAACACCACGGTCCATTTTTAAACACACCCTATGTTTATATCATTAATGTGTCGGGTAGCTGCACCTTTTCTGTGTTATTAATTACTTCAAATACCATTTAGCTGCAGGTTGATAATGCCAGTTCTTTTCAATAATAATATAATATTGTTCAACCAATGTTGTCTTAAATATGCTTACATAATTGCTCTCCCCTTTGATTTATTTCCAGAGAAGTCACTTTTTTGGTACTCTGTTAGTTAACTTCTCTAAAGCAGCAGCAGCAGTGCTGTGTGAGCTGTTTGCGCGTGTGCCCTGCTCTGCCCTGAGTTTGACTCGCCTGCATTGGGCATTCAAGTGGCTGTCAGACGAGTAAAAGAGGAAAAATACAAAAAAATACAAGTTCAGGCAACTACTCTCAAGGTCCAATTGTAACAGTAAACTAATTCCAAGTTGAATTCGCACAGAATGCTTCTCTGTTTTGAGATGGATGAACTTGCAAATTCGCCAATGCTTTTCAATGGGAATTCTTGAAAACTTTGTACAGCTCAATCAGTTCAAGATATCTAAGCAAAAATTAAACTGTCTTGATACATTTCCTTGAAGAACAAATGTGCCACATCTCAACAAAACTGGTCTATGATGGAGAGAATTGTTTCATGTGGGCAGACAGACATGGGCTATTGCAATAGGTGCTCTGCACATTATATACGAATGCACCTAAAAAGAAATTACGGCACATCAGTGTCACCAGAGTGACAGAGCAGTCAACTCTGCTGTCTCACAGCTCCATTGATTTCAATTCAAATCCCATCCCTAATGACCTGGTTGAAGTTAGTCCTCTGGTTTCCTTCACATGTCCTCTGGTAATTATAAATTATACATTTCCCCCATATGAGTCCATATTTACTCACAAGTGTGCTTTGACATTTCTTCTAGTTTCTTTCTTGATACACCTGTGGTATAGCAGGTCCCCAGCTCCTGTTCTAAGGCCAGTTTTTAAAATAAATAATCACTGCGCTCACGGCTTAGCAAGGGGGTGTGGTGGTTGTGTGGCTGAAGCGGTTCTCAGGGCAATTTGTGATGTGGGCGTTTCTCACCTAAGTGCACAGGTAAGAGACCGCCCGCATCTGTGATTGTTCCTGGGGCTGCTAATTTGCCACAGCTGCCTTGCCCTCTTGATATATAGAAGCGCGCGTCAGCCAGGGAGGTAAAAAGAGAGAATGAAAAAGGAAAGAGAAAGAAAGACGGAGGTTGCTGGAGAGCATGAAGCAGGGTGGTGAGAGCCGGTGTGAGTGAGAGAGAGAGGGAGCGAGTGAGCGCGTGCAGGCTCGCAGACAGGCAGCTGGAAGGTGAGCCCCAAGAAGGGTGTTTGGCCAACACTCAGTGGGAGCAAAAGGAAGCGGTCGCTCTCGCTGAGCATTGTAGGAAGGAACGGGAGTGACCGGCAGAAGGACGACTGGCCGCGTAAGGCTGGGAAGGCAGCGGGAGTCGGGAGGCTTGGTGGGTGAAGTCCTTGACGTGAGCGTCCTGGTCGTCAAGGAAACCAAGTCTCGGTCTGGGATGAGTGCGCGACCGAAGCCAGGGATCGGGAGGCCTCCAGACCGGTCGAGCGGAGTGAAGGTCAGCTGCTGAGAGGACGACTCTCCTGTTGTGGGGCCCAAACAGGAGAAGCGGGAGAGACGGCAGGGTAAAAGAAGCACCGGGCTCTGAATTGTGTTTTTAAAGTACTGCTCCTGCATTGTGTTTTAACCTCGATTTTTAAAGGATTGTGTTTTTTTTTTCTATTTTTTGATTTTTACCTCCACGTTTTGTTTTATGGATTATTTATGTAATGACTCTTTTTGGAAGCACTGCATTTATTTATTTGGACATTGTTTTTGTTTTGATTGTTTTAATAAAAGCACTTGACACTTTTGCACCATCCCCTTGCTATGTTGTTGCCTCACTGCTTAGCTCATCTGCAACATTACCGACGGTGACGGGAGCATGCAGCAAACCCGCATCGTCACAACACCTGATTCTTCCTGCACAGGTGACTCAATATTGGAATAAGCAAATCAGGTTACCAATGAATAGGCAACAGTTTTGGTGGCATGTTGTGGCAATGCCATCCATAAATAGAAATATTGAAAAAAATAGAAATGGTTGACCTCATTTGTAATGCTCGATCATCAGTTCTAGTCCAGCTACAGATGTGCTCCATGTGGCCTCCAGAATTCCTCAGGTGGTCAATTTTTTCTTAAAACCATTAGAGTGCTTACCAGTGTGGCATGGTGGAAGTGATTAAATAATTATGATAGACCCGTTTCAGAGAAAATACATCAAAGAAATGAATACATGTCTTTGTCGAGTTCATTTATTCAATGTTTCATTTAATCTCTCAACCTGTGGAGTCTTCCCTTAGGACATCTCCACCCTAAGTTTTCTTTGTAAATTGCATTACGTATTAATGCAAAGATGCAAGTCTATCTGCTCTCAGCAGCTCAGCCATGTCAAACAGATGACCACATCTCTCGACCATCTTCAACTGTGGTTCACATCAGTTGATCCCCTGCTCTCTATTGATAGATAGATAGATAGATACTGTAGATAGATAGATAGATTGATAGATATTTTATTAATCCCAAGGGGAAATTCATATTGTGACATTGTGTCTCTCTGATCCAGGATGGAGTAGGTATGCTCTCTTCACACTGGGAAGCTCGCTTCTTACAGGGTTCCATAATGGCTGCCTCACTGGGGGAGCCGTGGCACGTCCAGATTGACCAGATTACCTTGGCTGCCTTGGCCGACACTGGATGGTACCAGGTGAACATGAGTGCTGCAGAGTCTCTTATCTGGGGAGCCGGTAGGCCATTTTGGATTTTATAAATAAATGCTGTGGGGTTCAGTCTACCTTAACCATTGCTGGCTTTTTCATCACGTCTTTCATGTATTGCAGGAGAAGGGGACTCATTTGGGCTTAAATCCTCCTGCTCTGCTCAAACCTCTCAGTTTTTCTGCATGGGGAGGTAAGACTTTGTGATATGATCTTCAGATGGATATGGCAAAATCATTTCCACAAGTGAAACAGAAACAAAATAACTTGCCTGCAGCAACCTCAGGCCATAGATTCAGTAGCCTGTCTGTCCAGTGGGGTGGCCTGTCTGCTTGCCCATCCACAGTACCTTCACACAAGCACTCCCTCTGCCGTATTCCTCACTCTTTTTCCTGGTCCCCCTTTCATTTTGCAGCTGAATGCATGCCAACATCTCACCACTGGGTACTGTGCTCACTGATAGGAACTGGCTTTTAAAGCCTACACGGCGGCAATCCCTAGAACTATTAGCAAGGCCAGAAAAGCCCTGGAGTTCCATAGCATATTTAGAGAGCCTGGCACTGTGGGTACCTCCCAGTCAACCTGTCCTCCATAACAGCAGGGACCCCAACATTCTCTGAATGGATCTTGTGGGTGCCACCTATTAACGCATGAGGCTTAGCTATTCCTCAGCCCACCACTCTTGCTATTCTTACATTTCTGTGTCCACAGATTAATTACTTTGGGGCCATCCTCCCTTCATGAGTGGTGGTGCGCTTCTTTCTGCCCCATTATGATGACTTACAACTGAATCTGCAGCCTCAAAGTGCCGCTATAATCTGGCAGAATCCATTCCACTAATGAACACATCGCATACTTAAGGACGTCTTTGGTTGGGGGCATCAAATGTATTTTGATTTTTAAATAGTTAATAAAGAAAAGAAAACAAACAATATTTTAACAGTGATTAAAACTTTACCCTCCACTGCCGCATATCTCCTCTCCCTGAATTCCCACATAAGCATAAGAATAACAGTTTGGTGTAAATCAGACAAAAAGAGACTGAAGGCAGACGTAGTGAGGACGTCTGAGCAGCGTATGAAGACTGACATGGAGTGAAGCAGTGTGGGTCAATGGACTAACTCCACCCAAAAGTGGTATTTGTTTTAATCTTTTATTAACCCAATGGCGTTTGTATTGATGGCTGTGGAAAATTTTTAGTCTCGTGTTTTCAAACAGTTCGGAGATAACAATAGAAAATGATGACCAACCCTAGCAACCCAACAGCAAAGAATATCAAAAACATGAAAACAAAATCTCACTGTAGTTGTCTTGCATAATCCACATGTGAAGTAATCCAGTCGCATGTTCACAACATCTCAAAGATGTGTTATTACTAAAATATTGTCATCTGAACTACTGCTGGAAAAACACTCTTTCGAACAAAAATGAAGCACAGCCAAATTAAAATGAGCATTTGAATTGAAGACCCACCTTCAGGCCAGTAGCAGCTTATCCATTGGACACCATTGTGCGTTAAGTGAGATTAACATTACAAAGTGCGATGAGAGATGAGGAGAGCCAATGTCACATTATGTGACATTTTTGTTGTGGAGTATGTCAGGTTTGCCATTTGCAGTCACTGATCTTGTCACTGCGCCATCTCAAATTACACGACTGAAAATTGCAGGCCATGTCACATTTCAAGAGCAGTCATGGTTGCCCCTTATTGTGACAGCCAATAGAGTGCTGCCTGATGGAGCCAGAGATGTACGAAGTATTAAAAGCTGCAGTAGGTTCAGCGCCAATCTCTGCCTTTTATTTCTTTTTTCCATTCTGTTATGATATGTAAAATATGAGACATCAGACAGACCAGCTTCTCTTCTGTTTGTGAGGTTCATAGCCCTTGTGCTGCCTGATGGAGGCTGTACAAAGAGTTAATGGCTGAGGTGCATTCAGACACAGTCTCGACCCTTATTTCTTTATTCCATTTTGTTGTGGTACATAAAACACGAGACATCAGACAGATGAGGTTCTTTTCTATTTATGAGGTTCAAAACACGTGTGTTCCTAATCCCTCATTACTGCATTCTATGCATTGTTCTGCTGAGTGAACGCTCATTGGTTCTCAACTCTTGCACGCAAAGAGCCTGCCCCTCTGACTTTGTTTTCACCAGTCACCGACTAGGTGGTCTCAGTCATTGGGTATGTCACTTTAAAAGATCGTCTTCATGGGAGCGCATCCCCTAGTGCCTCCAACTGGCTCAGATTATATAAATGAATGCGATGAGTGTTAATCACTGGAAAAGTCATGGGCCTAAAACTAAAGATTACAAGTTAAAGAAAAGCAAGTGAAAACAGAAAGAGAATGCGGCCATGCTTGTGTATATCTGAGATATTTCAACAAGGTCACAGACTGCCACTAAATAATCTCGAGGTACTCCAGCTGTGGGTCATTGATATGAAAATAAATGTAATGACAGTAGGCGTATCTACAGATTTTTCCATGGATGTTTTTGGTATTGTTGCCTGTTGGTCTCCATTGACACCTGTCTTATCAAAAGATGTGTGTCCATTCTGCATGAATTTTAAAATGAAGATTGAAAATTTTTTCTCAGCCATATCCACAAAACTACATGACATAAGTAACATATAAATTAACATCAATTTCCAGGTGGACTATTCCTTTAATGCCCAAGGCTGTGGCACCGACCTGTTGCCAGACAGTTCTTAACTAGTCAGGACTGAGAGGGGCACTTTTCAGTACTTTCTCCAGATGGGCCACTGGTTCTACTCACCAACAGTTCTACCAGACTAAGATTTAGGAAGGGGGCTTTCCAAAGGTCAAGGGCCAAAGAGCCCAGAGAGTTCCAGAGAGAGACTTTAATGAGCTCAGCAGCTTTTGTCCTGAGAAAGAAAACTGTGAGTGTCAGTGGAAATGAAGGGGATGAAAATTCAGGGAGTGCTTCTTCGCACAAATGGATAAGCCACGTAAATGAAGATGACTGGGTGATATCTGGGGACAGCTTAGCTTTCAGCTAGTCAAACAACTTTGATGGACCTATCATCTTCTCATTATATATTATGACAAGATTGCTGTGTCAATGAGTCAACAGGAGACAGATCTGGAAATGGAATATCATACACTCCCACCTGGTCCTGACTGCCCTTAAAAAGGTTCTTCTTGTCAGATGAAGAATTGGCAGCAGACAGGATGTGAGAAAGGGACACAGTATTCCTGCCTGAAGTACACAAGTGGGGGCTTCAAAGAGGAAAGAAAATGTCTTCCCTCAGAGGAGTGCACTAAAGCATGTCACCTTCAATCCATCAATTGACTTTCCCAGACTTGTTAGGGTGCCGTCACACAGCCTACCAGAAGCCAAAAAGAAATGGTGCACTAGCTACTTTCATGTCCATCCATTGACATGGTGTTCTTTCCAACAGCAAAGTTCAGATTCTCTCTTATTCTCTTCTGATCTTCCACCCTTTTCAGGCCTTGAGAACACTTCAGAACACGTAGTCCACCTGAAACTCTAAGTGTGTTTGGGCCTGGCCAGTACTAGGATGGGAGACCATCTAGGAAATACTGGGGTTGCAGCTGGAAGAGGTGCCGGTAAAGCAACCTGGGGGTGCTTACCATGAGGTCTCTGTGGAAATCTGTGCCCCAGTGCAGTGGAGGGGCCAGTGAACTGTAAATATTGGTGCTGTCCTTCGAATGAGTAGTAAACCCGAAGTCTTGACTCTCTGTGATCATAAAAGATACCTGGGCATCCTTCATAAAGAGCAGAGTGTATCCCGATGTCCTGGCTAAATTGCTTACCTCGGCCTGGCCATTCTCGCCCCTTGATTATCGCCCGTCTCTTACTGACCATCTCTCCCTGTCTCTCCTTTACCGCCTAATCGCTAATGTTTGGTCAGCATACTGATGCAAGAATGGCTGCCGTTGTAACATCTAGGTGGGTGCTACGCATTGGTGATGGCTGAAGTGACTCCCTACTGTCTATGTAAAGCACTTTACAAAAGTGCTATATAAATGTAATTGATTAATTAATTATTATTGATGACCTCTTTATCATTGCAGTGGCCCTGGATGTCACTACCTACATTTTGACAAAGGTGTGTGCACCACTGATGACTTTCTGGAAGGATGTCGGATATACAAACCCCTCAGTAACGACGTTAGTTTGTCATTTCTATTATTTGTTTCTGTCGCTACAGGACATCCTGCCTCTTATTTACTGAAATATAAACTTTGATTTTTCAGAGCGCATGCTGGATGGAAGCGAATGGTGCAGTGGCCATGACTTGGTTAAGTGGGGAGATTTTTGGTCCAGAGAGCCGCTGTTTTTTCGCCAATCTTTCCCGTAAGGTAAGAGTTCCTGCTGTTCCTGTTGTATGACACGCTACACGAGGCATTAAAGTGCGACTTACACTCGGTCATGGATGTAATAGAACTGTGGGGATTGGACTTTAAAATTGATTTACATTAATCTCAGATCACTATTTCTCACCGTGCACAATGAACATGGACATGGGGATGGGGGCACCAATTATCATTTAGGGAATACTCGAGAATTAACGGGTTTACGGACATTTCGCCCCTCACATTTTGCCCCCACTACATTTCTCCCCCACCCCAGTAACTTCTAATACCCACACCCAGGCGTTTTGAGTGTTGGAAGTTTCTAGAAAGAATAAAGTGAATAATCGTTCTCAGTGTTCAAAACTGACTTTCCTAATTTAAACATTTTTGTAGCAAAATGATAAAGTTAGCAATAGTGCATCACTTAAATGAAATGCTCTGTAAACATATATAAATTTATATTTCGATTAAACGAATCCAAACGATTTTACAAAAATTAGTATCACATGCCATGGCAAAAAAACAAACGTGAAATAGAATTATGTACTAAATTAATATCTTTGTGATTTTAATGTTCACAAAAAATAATTTCTGTTATGTTGCAGAGGCACATGCCAATGTCACGGCATTGCAAAAAATAACACTTTCAGTGAGAACGTAATACATGATGCGGTGAGTGGTGACGCAACAATTTTGATAATTGCACTGTCTGCGAGGTGTTGATGGTTCTTCAACACGGCCACGTACCACCGATAATCAGGCGGCGAAAACCGTAAACGCACGTCTTGAAACGGCCGTAGTGCTGGCAAAAAAAAAGCGTAAAATCTAGGACAATATTATATCACATAACACGGATTAAATTTTAAGTACAATGCTCACCTTTTATGGAGGCAATCACGCATACTATTTTCAGTGGAACACGTTGATCTGTGAGTCATATAAGAACACTACCTGAGTGAACTTTTTTATATTCAATGTTGGGTAAGGTTTATTAAATTTTTAATTGCAATTATAGATATGTTCATAAATACCGGGGCAAAATATAGTTGTGGCGAAATGTTGGGGGGGGGGGGGGTGAAAATTACCAGGAGCGAAATGTGGTGGGCAACTTATCTGGACACTGAATTAAGGGGACACCAACTGGGTTGCTTCTTTTAACTGGTAATGAAAATCAACAATGTGCGCTTGGAGTACCAAATGAAGGGCTTCAGTCAGCCTTGACAGTATAAAGCAACATAACGGGAGCTCGCTGTCCGCATCGGATACTGCTTTAAAATGCTATACCACCTTCCTGGATCAGCCCGCTTTTATGTCATCCATGCATAAAGGCTTCATGGGGCATGGTGGATGGGGCTAGGGGGGTCCTCCTTGGGTGGCATCTCTGAGCTATGGGACGAACAGCACTGCCCCCCCTTGTCCCAGAGAGGTATGGCTTATGACATCAGAGCATGGAAGGAGCGTGTGGTCCTGGTATAGGAGAGCAAACAATCATTCAAGGCCCAAAGCCAGTGGCCTTCACAGGGAAGAAGATGGGGTGTCAGCACCAGCCCCTTAAATTGGCATACCACCTAGTGCACCACCTGTGTGAAGAGAGCGTGGATATACCTCAGGTGACTGTGTAGACCGTGGACAAGCTGAGTGCACGTCATCTGATTGTGGGTCAAATGGGACGCACGGTTAATAACTTAGTAGGGCGTGCAGTAGACTGTGAATAACGTGTAGTGAGAATGTTGTACGTGACGTGTTGTAATATATAATTGTGGGTATTTTTAGGGAGAATAGTGAGTATTGTTATTAATGTCCCTCTCTCTGTTGTCATATCCATTTAATTCTGCTCAGGGTTGCTGGGAACTGGTGTACATCTTGGCAGGAATCAGTGCTGGATGGGGTGCCAGTGAATCACAGGGGAATGTGAAAAATGTGAAGCAGACAGCGAATAATGAATAGCACCCTTGTGAAAGGTGCAGGGCCGGTTGTGCATTTTCAGACTGGAGGGAAGCCTGGGTGTACAGCATCTCTGGTGGCGAGCAGAGCTGGATGGACTGCTGAGGCAGATATGGGAATGTTTGGGGAAGAAAATCTATGAACAGGAGGGTGCAAATTACGAGCCGATCACTTTGTGTGCAGTCACTTACACGGTTTGTTATGACAGAGCTGTAATGACTGACGGTCAGTTGTCATTAAAAGATCACATTAAGCTTTATCACTCCTACAAACTGGTTGCTGGAGAAAACATGTGTCTACATTTACTATCATCTGGCCAAATGATTATTTATTACAACCACACTGTGCAGGTCCTCTGTCAAGAGAGGCAGGAGAGAAGATAAAGAAATGAATGACACCTTTACAGCCATTTTTATACGTAGTGGATAGATACCATTACTTATTATCTTATCTATGTCTATTCAACACATTATTGCTTCCTAGGAAACTTAATACATAACTCTGTCTAAGTGTCGTGTCCGATGCAGACGTTCCTGGTCTTGGTCTTCCATTTGTCTCTTTCTCTTGCCATACTAAAAATCTCATTGCAACTCCTGTTGTTCCTGAACTTTCCACCAATGGGGTTTCTCTGCTCATGTCCCAATTATTTTAGCCAGTAATACCTTCAACTCTGATGATGTGTCCCAGGTATGTTAATTGTCCATTAATTGCCCATCAACAACTTTTCCAGCAGTTTTCCGTCATAGCATTCATTTACATAATCTTAGCCAGTTGGAGGCAGTCGGCGGTGAGGCTCCCGTGAAGACGTCATCTAATGTCACATCCCCAATGACTGAGACCACCCAGTCTGCGAATGGCCAGGATAAAGTCAAACAGATTTGATTTTCTTGTTAGTCGGAGGAGCCGGCTGTGCATGCAGGGGAGCTGATAATCAATGAATGTTCATCAAGAAGTACAATGCATAGAAAGGAGCAATGAGTAAGAACAAATACGCATGTTTTGAACTTCACAAATAGAAGAGAAACTTGTCTGCCTGATGTCTCATGTTTTATGAAGGTAAACAGAAAGGAAATGAGAAAAAATGGGCCGAAAATGCAGCTGAATGGACCTCACAAATGGAAGAGAAGCTCGTCTGTCTGATGTCTCATATTTCACACACCATAACAGAATAGAAACGGGAAATGAAGGGCAGAGATTGCTGCTGAGCTCGCTGCAGCAATTAACCCAGCACACTGCGGCAGTTGCATCAGGCAGCATGCTATTGGCTGTCAAGAAAAGGGGCGGGCACGACCATGTTCTGAGATCAGCGCTCAGTCAGTAAATGTGACATGGGCTGCGATTTTCAGTCGTGTAAGATGACATGGTGCAGTGACGAGATCAGCGGCTGTGGTTGGCAAATCTGACATGCACACATGACAAAAAAGTCACGTAATGTGACATTGGCTTTAGCAAATTTCTTTTTACCTGTACTCTCCTTATAATTCTTAATTTTTTGCTTGATCTGGAAAGAGAAATGCTTAGCATTCTTCTAAAAGAGCACATCTCACAGCTCTCTAGTCCACCTTCCATTGTTTTGTTTGCAGTCCATGTTTCACAAAATTAAGAGAGGCCAAACTTAACACCTCATAATGTTCACCTTTCCTTTCATTGGTATGTGTTGGTATTTTAAGTGTGTGTTTTAACTCTTAAAAGCTGTTTTTGCCATAGCAGTCCTTCTCTTGATTTCGTGATCATTTTTTTTTTTTTTTAAATCTTGTTAATATGCCACACGGGTAACTAAAGTGATCCACTTGCTTGACATTTCTGGATTTTACTTTTACCTGGCATTCTGCCACTGCTTTCTCTTTTGTAAGCACCATACCAAACGTTTTCCAGCAATTCAATGTTAGCCCTTTTCTTCACTTAACTTTCAGCAGAAGAAATACATGAAATGCTAAATGTGAGAGTAGAAGACTGTGAAGGGAAGGACTAACATTGAATTGGAGTGAAACAGTTAGTTTGGTGCTTACAAAAGACGAATACATGAGGAATTAAGAAGGGCCATCTGAACTCGTATGACTGGATTTCTAGGATCTTGAAATTGTAGTTTGTGCCCTCTTGGTACTAGATACACCACTGCAGAAGATGAATTAAAGGAAAAGATAAGGTAAGGTAATAATATTACTAATGTATTATTAATATTACTAATGTACATATTGCATATACAGTGCATACAGAAAGTATTCATCCCTTTGAAAGTTACATTTAATTTGGCTTTTTTGACACTGATCAACAGAAAAAGACTTTAATGTCAGGGTAGAAACAAATAGGTGCAAAATTAATGACAAATATAAACCACAAAATAACTGATCACATAAATATTCACGCCTTTCAACTCCGTATATAGCAGAAGCCCCTTTGGCAGCCATAACAGCCTTCAGTCAGTGCACAGGCCTCTCTGACTCTCTCAGCTTTGCTCATCTTCACTCTGACGTTTTTCCCTGTTTTTATAAAACTGCCTCAGCTCTGTCAGGTGTCATGGACATGATGAGTGAGCAGCTTTTTCCAAGTCCAGCCACAAATTCTCCAGGATATTGAATTTGCTGTTTTTAACACGAGAATCCCTGAAGCCTACAAAAAATGTTGTAATGCCGGGCCACCTTAAATTCCTTTGCACCTTGTCATCAGCGTCATTGTCTTGAAAATGTGTCAATCAGCAAGCAGCCTGCTATCTCATTCCCACCAACGCAGCTCAAGTCGGACAAAAAGTTCTCCCAGCTCAAGTCTGTTTATATGGGTGTGAGGTGTCTGGAGTTGTATAGGGTAAATAATATATTGTGTGAGCTCGGTTCCGAACACCATCAGGCTAACACCAGCACTTTCCACAAAACACACGTTTATTATATACAAAATTTCACACAGCACACAGTGCTCCCAGCACCAATCACCCTCTCCACGGGTCTCTCTTCTGAATGTCCGTGGGCCGCCTTTCCTCTCCTCACGGGAGCTTCGTCCTGCTCCCACTCCCGACTCTAGCTTCCCGATTGTAGGGAGGTGTCCCCTTTTATTCCCACCTGGATGTGTTCCAGGTGCCTGATGACACTGTTCCGGCAGCACTTCCTGGTGTGGTGGAAGTGCTGCCCTTGCACCTGGAAGCACTCCGGGCATCGCTGGAAGGATCTTCCTTCACCTTCCCTGGTGTGGTGGAAGTGCATGTTTCCCGGGCTCTCTGAGGCTCGGGGCGCCCCCTGGCAGTGGCCACGGGCCCCAATGGGATTGAGCCTTGTTGCTCTTCTCCTGTGGTCCTCTCCTGATCCAGGGTGGTTGCCCCCTCGTGGCCTGGGGGATGTATAAACCACTTCCCAGTCTTTCCAGGCGTCCCGTCTGGGTCTGTCCCCCAGCCTCCTGTGACAATCGTTATTTGGAACACATTTCATGTGTGTTCCGTGTCTACAACGATCTATGTAAATGTAGGATGAAAGAAAATGTGAGGCAAGAAAAGTTGAAGATATGACTAAAACACAAACTTTTCTCATGCTATAGTACAAAATGTACACATGAAGTGTATAATGTGTGAAGACTGAAGTCCAAATATCAAATAAGCACTTTAACAAAAGGTTCAAGTATAACAAAACAAGTGCACTTTTATCTAAGAATATAACCAAAGAATAAGAAATCAGGTTAGTGTATGATGCTGACACATCCACTTGGCTGGTGCAGAGGTAAAAAACACTGTCTCATAATCAAGATTGTTGTGGGTTCGATTCCAGGTCCTTCCTGCATTTACCGTTTTGAGTAGTGAGCTGCTCTTATTGTTACTATTATATAATAACATACAGTTGATTTGAGTCTGTAACAGCCGGTGTAAATTTATTAGCATTTTTTTTTTCTATTATTCAGTTTTATTCTCTCAGTCACGTTCACGCTCCCCTCGATCTGACACTGTTAGTTTTCAAATAAAGATGTGCTATAACAGAAGTGAACTTGGATGAGGGTTCTACGTCAGAGAAAGCAAACAGAAGCATCCCCCACCCCTCACAATAAACGTCCACTCACATATAAGAACAACGCAGCTGCACCAGGCGTAAAGGCGAAAGATGGCACCGTTTGGATGCAGCAACAGGTCAGGCATCATCCTGCCAGTCAGTCTGCCCCACACCTGTCCTTCAACAAAGCAGCACGGCTTACAGAGCTCATCAACGTATCGTACAAAGTCCGGTTTGTGATTATGTTTTGTGATGGTCTTTATATAAAAAATGTAAATGTTACTTATATAAAAGTCAGATTGAATGTTATTTACCTTGATTTATTTACGTATCTTCCTACAGCGTAAAGTCACAAGTAAACTGTAGAGCTTCCTGTGTTTGATCGACACGGGCACACTGACACAGTACATGTGCGATGTTTTTAGTGAGTTCTTTTTAATGTTCTTTTGTTTTTATCGTGTAGGTTAAGGAGCATTTAGAGATTACAATCCGCTGAAACCCCAGTCCAGTGATCTCCATTGCACCAGTTCTGTGACTTCTAAAACCAATTGACTGCACCAGTGAGGATTCAGGGGTGTCATATTAAAGGGGGTGAATACTTAGATGGTCAGTTATTCTGTAATTAATTTAGATGGCTTTGTAGAGATCTGTTTTCACTTTTGCACCAATGAGGCTTTTTCTGTTGTTCAATGTAAAAAAGATTCAGTGTTGTATAACGAGAAACTTCCAAGTGGGGTGAAGACATGTTCAGGCCTTATACTGCACATTAATAAACCCATTTGCTGTTACAAAATGGCCTACCCAGTCTGTTCGCTGCTGTGACGAGGGCTCTGCTGCTTCTTTCCGTAGTCACACTTCATCACAATGTTCTCACATGTTCTCATGCAGAACTCCACCTCACAGAATGAGACGGCGCTCAGCCTCACCGGGAGCTGTTATCTGCACAGATGTACCGGAGAGAATGCCTTCCAGGTGAAGGTTCTGGGGTCAGACTGGCTGAACTGCACGGCTGGAGAAGCAATTCAGGTAAAAAGATGAGGGGGGCGAGAAGAAAGATCAGGAGAGGCTGGAAGTGCTTGTGAAACTCCCACTGTGAGAGGCGCTATACACAAAATAACACCTGAGTGATCTTATAAATTGAACTCTAAAAACGTAGCTCATGGAAATCACATAATGACAGTTCATACCATGGGGTTTTATATCTGCTCTGTTTAAACAGCCTTTGTGTGTGTGTTGGGATTTCTCAGGGACTCTGTGCCCCCTGATCTTTAGCCTTCCTGTCAGTTTTTGTTTCTCTTTTCTATTCTTGTACACACTTTTGTTGAATTGAAGCCTCTCAAGTTTTGCTTGTTGCTGAGCCTCCAGGTTTGACTTCCTAACTGCCGTAATATGGACATATGGATTGTCTTCACTTCTGATTTTGTTTCTCTATCTTCACCCTTCATAGGTACCAGGATACACAGGGGTCTTGTTCTGTCCAGATGGCCGCCTATGTGGCCCTACAAGAGGTCTTCTTGCTCCTTTCGTGCAAGCCACAACTGTCAGCTCTGTCACCAGTCCCACATCCACTACAGGGGCGTCTGCCATGGTGATGTCCTCTTCTGTTGAGGTTGTGTTCATGGTCATGGAGAAGACCTCTGAGGTATCTACAACAACATGGTCACAGTATGCCAATCTGCCAGTGGAGGCCATGATAAATGCCACTGGACTTGACCGGTGAGTCCACCTGATCCTGACCTACTAGGCCTCGTCTCACATACTGTAGGTGTCACCCTATTCACATCCAGCCTCATATCTGTCCTTTCTGTCCTCCAGGTGCCACTTTCAAAATGTTTTGCTTCGTGACCCCTTACACCTGACCCTGGATCTGGTGTGGCAGTCACCCGAGTGCAGGACCATGTCCCTCGCCGATGTGTACCAAACGCTGTGGTCATCAGTCCAGCAAAGACAAATCTCCTACTGGCTGCAGGGGACCAACTACATTGCCTATGAAGTCAAGTAAGTGTCTTCTTTGTACCTCCTGAGAATACCCCAAAATTGCCCAAGCAGATTTTCCTCACTTGTCTTATTGCATCTGCTTCAGATCTTTTAAAAAGAGTGCACATCAGTGTGTCCATTCACGTCACGTTTTTCATTGTCTGTCTCTGCAGGTTGCTGAGCTCATCTGTTGGTTCTCCTGATATCTCTGCCCTGCCTGGGGCAGCCAACTCCTCTACAGAGAGGGCGATGTCTCCAGTGGCTGTTGCCACCCTGTGCGGCGGCCTAGGGATGGTATTGGCGTTCTCCTTGGTTTGTGTTGGCCTCACTCTGCTCTACAAGAGGAAGCGTCTGGCCAGGATTCGGGTTCACCACCAGAGCTGAAGCAGTGGGTCCTATGAGCGCTGCCATGCTTCTCTACAGATGGCATCAATAGTGGCTGAGCTGAACGGAAAGCCTGGGCTGGGAAATGAAGAGAACCTCATAGGAGGCTGTTATATCTGCTGAAGAGGCACGATCAAGCCAAGCCACGTGTGGAAAGAGAGAGTGGAATCTATTCAGAAGAATGCACCGGACTGGTGGTCCTCCTTTTGTGAAAGACCCTGGGGTACTTCTAGTAGATCTTTTAATATCATTTTTGTAAATGACTCACAGGAAACTCCATGAGCGACCACCACCAGGCGGCACTATGTGGTGCTCAGTCCCAGTGAACATCAATATTTAAGATGGTACCTTCCTAGATTAACAAGGAATGTTTCAATTTCCGAATTGTTTACATTTATTTATTTATTTATAACTGGAGGACAGGCAGATGAAATGACATGCTCAGGGTCACACAAGGAATGACAGTGACCTGGCAAACTTGTGGTTTCAAGTCTGGTGCCACACTGCCCACCCTTTCTAGTGCATGCCAGGGTGTAAGTCCAAACACGGAATCAAAATTCAATGCGATATTGACAATAATTTAATTCTAAATATTGTTTTTACTGAAGTTTTACAGTAGAAGTGTAAGTTTAAAAGTATTTGCGTGTTAATTTCAAAGCTAAACAGAACGAAAACGTATAACGCAAAGAGTACCTCTAACACAACATGAAACAAAATTTTCTTTCAATTTATTACGTTTTACTATTTTTTAATTTGGTTAATTACTCACTGTAATGTAAAATATTTAGTTCTATTATGCATATGTAACCATTCCCATGAAAATAACAATCTGTTTAAATTGTACATCCACCTCCTCATACGCGAGCGGCAGAGCCGCAAAGTGGCTAGCGTGTAGTGCCCGTCCAGGGGTTGGCAAGCAGAAGGCAGAGCCCCTTAGTTTTTTTTATAATTTTGTGTTTTCAGTAGATTGACAAATCAAAGGTGGCACACATGCCAATGACTGACTGGCATCCCTGTCCAGGGTTGGTTGGTTCCACTTGATGGTTTCAAAATATGTGTCAGTGTCCAGTAGCCCAGTATTGAGGGTTCTGAAAATGAAAAGATGGACACACATTGGACACACAACCACATAAAATGGAAGCTAAAACACCCCACTTTAGCGTTGTGCCCCCAGACTTCATCATTATTACTGGTCATTTTCAGTTCAAAGCATTGGATGGCCCTTGAAAAGAGAAACTGAACCGCCACCGCTCCCCCTGTAAGTGAAAATGGACACAAGATGGCGCTGCCTGCTTCAGTTCAACTGGTGTTAGCCGTGCTCCTCTTTGATTAATTTTTACATTTTTTCGTTGGTTGATTTAGTTTTTCACATTGTATGTATACCCACCGCTGGTTTGTGTCAGGACAGACATTCAACTGTAAAAATCATTCTGAATCCTATTAGTGATGGATACTTCAGAAGTCGACGCCAAAATAGTGACCCAATAAAAAATGGGAATAGCTAAGGAGGAAGAAGTATTCAAAACCACTGATAAGCTCCTCAAAATGGAAACAGAAATGGTAACGGAAAAGTCTAATATTTCTCATTTATAGACAGACTTTTGTGCACACCTGCTGATTTTTATCATCTGTTTTCATTTTACCTCCAGGAGCTCTAGAGGACAACACAGAAGACACACTTTTGCTGTGGTTTTTTTTTTCACCGTATTTCAACACTAGGGGGCGCACTCCACCTCCAGCGCCCTCTTTATTTGCTCTGGTTAGTTGTTATACTGTTAAAAATGTATGTGAATATCCCTTTTTTTTAAGGAGTAAGACTACAATTTGGAAACGAAAACCCTGCGGGAGAAACATCTGGACAGCAGGTGGCGCCGTGTGGCACTTGTGAGCACTCTGAACTATTTCCTCCATTTTAGTTTTACAATCAGGGACACAAATTGATCCTTCAAAACAAAAGACACACCACAGAGTTGTTGGAACAAACTAGTGAGAGTTATCTGAAGCAGGATCTGGAGGAGACATTGGGACAGTTTAGCTGTTAGCTAATGAAGCCTGATGGACTAAATGGTCTCCTGTCATTTGTCAAATTTCTTATGTTGTTATGCAGGTGAACACATTTGATAAGTTCGCACTGGAGACACCGTCTAATCCCATCTCTCCAATTTTTAAAAAATGCTTTTTAAAAAACATTTGAGCCCAGAACATCAATAAAAATGAAGCTGATCTCTCCTCCAGTAAGTGGAATTTGACCCCAGGGAGGGCTCTCCATTCTCACAGATTATCCATCCAAATGGGGTCCCACGAGCAGGGTCTGTCACAGAACCACTGAGTCTGGGGCTTCGAGAAGCCCCTCTGGACTGAATCATGGAAACCAAATTTAGTTGGTTGCTGCGTATTATGAAGTCGCATCACCTTGGGACTGCCTTGGTGTCAAGTGGCAGTTGGGTTTTTAAGAAGCAAGGACAATGAAATGCCACGAGCAGTAATTTTTTTGTTTGAAATGTATTTTATTGATCTTGCAACAAGGGATTTTGTTATTGTACAGAACTATGCCTTAAATAGCTTATTAAATCTTAAAAAGTCATCCTCAAGGACACCCAAAGTCCAAAAAAAACTTGGAGGCCTGTGGTGTTGCTCTGCTTTCATGGTTCTCAGCTGCAGATGTGGATGTGACCTGACTCTCGGATGCTGATGGCTCATTACCTACAATGTTATGTCAATTCTTCAGCCGAATTCTGATTTGTGATGTGCTGGAAGGCTTAACGTGTATCCATTCAGAAAGCTTGCATTTATACAGCAGGCCTCACTTTTGATGACTTTCATGTGACGATTATAAGGAAGGGCTTCACTGACCACAGTTAGAACATTAGAACAACTGGGACAAGTGAGGGCCATCCAGCCCAACAAAGCTCGCCGGTCCTCTCCGCTGAATTCTTACAAAATAACATCAACTGTCCACCACACTACTTGGTCGCTTATTCCAAGTGTTTATGGCTCTCTGTGTGAAGAAAAACTTCCTAATGTTTGTGTGAAATTTACCCTTAATAAGTTACAACTGTGTCTCCGTGTTCTTAATGAACTCATTTTAAAGTCACAGTCTCGATCCACTGCACTAATTCCCTTCATAATTTTAAACACTTCAATCAGGTCACCTCTTAATCTTCTTTTGCTTAGACTGAAAATGTTCAAACTCATCAATCTTTCCTTACAGCTCCTACCTGTTAGCCCTGGAATCAGCCTAGTCGCTCTTCTCTGGACCTTCTCTACCGCTGCTATGTCCTTTTTGTAGCCTGGAGACCGAAACTGCACACAGTACTCCAGATGAGGCCTCACCAGTGTGTCATAAAGCTTGAGCAGAACCTCCTGTGACTTGTACTCCACACATCAGGGCGCTACAGTATATAACCTAATGTTCTGTTGAGCTCCTTGATCACTTCTGTACACTGTCTTGATGTAGGCAGTGATGAGTCCACTGTGGCTGCTTGGTCCTCCTCATATGGGAAATTTTTAGCCCACAATTGGATGGACATATCAGCGTGGTGGCCTTGAGCAGTTAATAAGCCATTTATGGGGTGTATCTCGCAATCTTCCACTAAAACGGCCTGGAAGTGTCACTATGGGGTGTATCTCGCAATCTTCCACTAAAATGGCCTGGAAGTGTCACCATTGCACCCAGCTCTTGTCTTCAAAGAGTGCTGGAGGCTGTGGTGACTCACATTTCATATCTCTGGCACTTCAGGGAATTGGTAAGAAGTTTCAGGTACTGACAGGGGTAACTTGTCATTTATCTCCATTCACACCCCGCTCTGGAGATCTAGTAACATGTGCCTGGGGCCTCACACATCCAAGAGATTTCTTGACCTGAATGTGCAGAAGAATTAAAAGAGTACATTTTCCCAGAACTCTACTAAAAATGGAGCTGTGGAGAAGAAGGGCGAGGGTTGAAAGACACAGAAAGATGTTTGTCTAAAACCGATGTCACCTTACACGACATCTAGTTGGAGGAAAAGTCAATCTTGATGACTGCAGTTGCTGATCTCATCAGCGGAGGATGGCAGATTACACAACTCCTATTTGCAGGTTGCGTCATATTAGCTGTTTGTGTGACCACGTTTGAACGCCGTTTCACACAAAGTATCACAAGCTCACCCCTTTATCTGAGTGTGCTACCTGATGCTTTCCAGGTTCTGCAAGTTCAACTGCAATCTCGTGCCTTTTTATTCCTTTTTTATTTCTTATTCTGTCATGGTATGTACAGCACATGACATCAGACGGATGGCCTTCTCTTCGTTCCTTATTCTGTGCCACTGCATTTTGCATCTCCGAATGTCCATTTATTGGTCATCAGCGCTCCTGCAGACACCTCTGTAACTTCACACAAACACCAAGTCGTTGGACTTTACCGAAGTGAGTCACTGGGTATGTCAGGCGGCACGACTGCTGGTCACGCGGCTACTGCTTGTGACTCACCAAGATTACGTAACTGAAGTCTGCAACAGAAAAGTGCTGGAAAAGTCGTGTAATGTGACGGGACCTTAGGAGGAGAGCACCTGGCTGGTAAATAACAAAGTCCATTAGAAGAGGCCCACGTGGACTTTCAATTCGCTTCTGTAAGATGAAGGATTCTCCACTCGCTCGAATACGTTAGTGTGACAGGAATGAGAAGGACAAATGGTGGACTTGTTTTTTTAGTCGTCTTTTTGTCACGTGTCCAGTTTAAATGACGTTACGACTCGCTTGTCCAATCAACCTGCAGCCCTCGCCGACCTCATAATAAACAAGAAAGGCTTAAAATACGCAATTTCTTTTTATTTAATAGAACTGACAATCAGCCTCTCACAGTTTTACAGATGTCCATAAAATACCATCAGGCGGGTCCTCTGACACTGCTGGGTTTGAGCTGGCATGGCTGCCCGCTCCCTGACAGTACACCATCTTCACATGAGCTCTATGTTATATTGCTTTAGTTTTTTTATACTTCCTAAACTATTCATAAATAATGTATTGTTACTCTCTATACAGTAATTGTGTGTCTGTGGATATACCGTTGATTTATGACTTTCGGGTTATTTTGCCCATAATTCACTTACAGGCGTTAGTGGCATTTCAAGTCTAAGAGAGGGCCTGTGCTTTATTTACTGAGGGGACCTCAAATGGCACAGCAGTACTCAACATCGCCCCCTGCTGATCATCTCACTTTCTATGTATACCACCAGAATGAATTAAAACAAAAAAAAAGGCTTCACCCCATGGCACACCGAGTGCTGCCAGCTTGTTCAGTAATCGATGTGACTGGGCACACCAATGCCAACTGCTCAGCCATTTTTAAATACTTGCACACACGCTGCTGTTACTAAACGTGAATCTGAGAAATGTCTACACGTCCTGCAATTTCACTCCACTAAAATCAAATCACGCCATGGTGTTAGCCGCGTGAGCAGCGGCCACATTGACTCCCAGACATGCTGACAACCCCCCAGTACCCTAATGAGGAGGCACATCTGCATGTGCAGGAGGGAAACATCAGGGTGAGGCCAACCCGAGATGGGATGCCATTCCAACACTAAGCCTGCCCACTCACAACGGGACAGCATCTCGTCACCCTGACCTGTGCTTCTTTGGCATGTGGGAGGAAATCGAAATTCCCAACACGACGTGATTCTCCCCATAGAGAACTGGTCAGAATTTGAACCCGGGTGAGCCAGCATCTTCTTATTCGTTTTTTAAAATTCAGTGAGACTTTTTTGGTTTAACTTTCCTTTCAATTTTGTACTTAAATCCACCAAACCCTCGCCAAGCACTATGGGTGAGCGGTTACAGCTTAGGCCTCCTGGGTTCAAGTCCTGGCCTGGCCACTCTCTCTGTCACTTGCCCGATTTCTCTTTGTGTTGTGTAGATTTCCTCCGACATGCCAAAGGCTATTTGTGAAGTTGGCACTGCTGCCCAGTCCTGACTTAGCACCTTCCATGCCAGGATTGGTTTTGGCTGCCAGCAATAAATAAATAAACAAAGTGTATGGATAAAAAAAAAACCTGTAAATGTCTTCAAATGCACCAAATTCATTTAAAAAAATAAAAATGTGTTTCCTGTCTCAGAAGTGGGCGCTCGAGGTGAGGGCTCAGCGTGCCACTGGGTTCTGGTCCCTCTATTAATGGCAGCTGTAGACCCCTGCTGCTGACATTTATCACACTTCTTTATATTCTTTAGCCTTCTCAAGTCCACTTAACCCAATTCATTGCTCTGCAGGGTCTGGGGCAGCAATGGGCAAAGGGCAGGAAAACAGGATCACCCGTTAACCTGACACAGACGTCTTTGGGGGTCCGGAGGCGATCTCACATACCTGGGAGAACACGTCACCCCTACACAGTAAACGCAGCATGCTGGTCCTGTGAGGCAGCAGCACTAAGCACTGCACCACCGGGCTGCCCTTTTCTACCCGGATGCCAAATCAAATTACATAGTTTGGTTTTGGGACAAACCCCAGAAAAGGAAAGTGCGCAGGCACTACAGATCCCTGCAACATTTGAAAATGTTCTCTTTTTTTAGTTTCAAATGCCATAAGGCGTTCAAAAGAAATACTGTATAAGTAAATAACTCTTTACCAACTTAAAGATTATAATTGGATAATCTTTTAAAATAAACTAGCCAAAGTACCTGGCATTGCCCGGATATATTTGTATAATAGGTAAAAGAAAGAAAGCAAAGGATTTGTGTGTTTTTTAAATGGTGACCCTGTTGTCATTGTTAGCTGTCCCATCTGTCATTCACTCTGCCTCTCCATCAATGTCTCTACTCTCGCGTGTTGACAATTTCATCTTTTTGGGTCAGATGGAATTCTAGAATGGGCGGCACGGTGGCGCAGTGGGTAGCGCTGCTGCCTCGCAGTTGGGAGACCTGGGGACCTGGGTTCGATTCCCGGGTCCTCCCTGCGTGGAGTTTGCATGTTCTCCCCGTGTCTGCGTGGGTTTCCTCCGGGCGCTCCGGTTTCCTCCCACAGTCCAAAGACATGCAGGTTAGGTGGATTGGCGATTCTAAATTGGCCCTAGTGTGTGCTTGGTGTGTGGGTGTGTTTGTGTGTGTGTCCTGCGGTGGGTTGGCACCCTGCCCGGGATTGGTTCCTGCCTTGTGCCCTGTGTTGGCTGGGATTGGCTCCAGCAGACCCCTGTGTTCGGATTCAGCGGGTTGGATGGATGGAATTCTAGAATTGCAAGAACTCCTTGCTGGGTTGTGACCATGAATGCTGTCATGCCTGACTTATCGTCTTAGTTCAAACTAGACAGTTCATAGTGCTTAAAACCTGAAGAGGGGCCGACAAAGATGGACTGAAGCAACCACCCTTTAGTTCTCCTTCAGGTTGTGCTGCACTTCCATTCTCGATGAAGCCTCTACAAAAGCCCAAGATGCTCCTTTTTACATTACAGTAGACAGAAGCAGCACGTGGCGCTGCCCAGATAAGTCATGTTAAGCTTTGGTCTGCCAGTTGGCCTTCAGTCTGCTCAGGTGGTTCACTTGCTCTGCGCCAGCAGGTGGCAGTGGTGGGCAAACTGAAGCACACAAGTAAAATAAAAACAAACCTCTGGGATCCCCAGGGTTCAAATGTGGGTTCAAAAATAGTTAAGGCTGACCGCATTGTCCTCGAGAGCAGCCAAAGGGTACAGGACTGTATAGGAGACCGACAGACAGACAGACAGACGTTGTGTTTAATATTTAAATTTAACAACAGTTAGGTAACTCCTGTCTGCTGTTCACATAGAAAAATCTTCATAGAAGTAGAGAAGTATCAGGGTCCAAAAAGGCGCCTCTACTTCAAACAAAGAAATTAGATTTGTAAAGTTACAGGTAAAAATATTTTAATTGTTACTTTATAGATCAGGGGTTCTTAACCTGAGGTCCGTGGACCCCTAGGGGGTCCATAGATGAATTTCAGGTGGTCAGTGAGGGTCAGATAGGAATTAACATTTATATTCACTATACAGGCTGGTATTATTGATTTAGAGTGGTAACGGTGTAATTAAAGTATTGTGATTATTGAGTTAAAGTCAAGAGGACAAGCAGACTGATACTGTTCAGCATACAGTGTGACAGATGGGCCGAGTGCCACTCATAAGGGGCTGGTGAATGGATGTGAGAAGGTGGTCATCTCGTGGGTGGATGATTGACTACCAATAACAGTAAATAACACACAGGCAGTGCGTTTGTGGTGAAGGAGATACCTCAAAGAGACAGAAAAAGTGTTACACCATCACAAGAAGACTGAAAAACAAAATACGAGAAAACATGCTGCTCAAGTGATCAGGAGTCAGTAAAGCAGGGCGTTCAGGGTCACGATGAGGCCGAGCAGGAGGCTGACCGGGACCCCCGTCCTGTGCGCGCCGCCCATCAGCTTGTCCTGGTTGGCCTGCTTTCGTTTTCTGCACAGGTCATAAAGGTTGCCCTGGAAGTTGAGCTTTTCTGATTCTTGCCGCAAGGAATCCCAAATGCCCTGCACCTCCAGCTGGCAGTCTGAGATGGCAGCCATGCCACACGCATGAAATTCGTCCCAGTGTCTGCAAACAAGTGAACAGACAGAGAAAGAGTGGAGAGTCAGAACTAGAGATGAAAAAGGAGAAAAACGCACAGAATTAGTACAGCGCCAGTCAACTCGGGGCATTTGGGGGAGGCGGGTGGTGTGTGCAGCTCACACCCAGGAAACGCCGCATTATGGCTTATATCTGCACTAATGGAATTGCTTTCCACGTCACAAAACGTTTATCTACTTAATTTCCAAAATACTTGTTATTAAGGACATGTCCTCTCGCACTGACAGCCTCCAACACATCACTGGCAGCTCACCCTGGCACTGCCAAAGGCCTCGGAAATGAAACTCAACTGATTAGTGCCTGAGCGTGCCATTTTCAGTTTAGTTCAGCTTCATAACTTTATTAAATAATGTTATTAATCACATTGAGGTGATAATGATAGGCAGATAAAAGGCACTATATGATAGATAGATAGATAGATAGATAGATAGATAGATAGATAGATAGATAGATAGATAGATAGATAGATAGATAGATAGATAGATAGTGAAAGGCACTACATTAGATAGTCCTGGTGTTTCTGACACAGATCAGCAGAAAAAAAAAAAAGGTTTAATGTCAAACTGAAGCCTGTTCTCTGCTTAGTGGTCTAAATTAATTACAAAAAAACAAGATAATGAATCACGTACAGTACGTATTCACCCTCTTTAATGTGACAGACCTACAGTAAAACCTCACTGGTGCAGCTAATTGGCTTCACCAGTCTGGGGTTTCAGTTGACCGCAGTCTAAATGCCCCTGAATATGGCAGGTTCAGCTTGTGGTGAGTCAGTATGGTGGCCTAACATACCCAATGAAAACAAAAAAAAACACGCCAAGCAACTCCAAGAAAAGGACAACTCATAGGATGGAGAAAAGAAAATGTCCAAGTCACTGAATATCCCTTGGAGTCCAGTTAAATCAACCATTAAGGCATGGAAAGAATATGGCACAGTTGTAAATCTGTTGCCATCCACAACAAACTGAGGTATTATGGAAGAAGAAGAAGAACAACAACAGTAGTGAGGGAGGCCACCAAGAGACGTCTGACGGAGATGCAGGCTACAGTGGCTGAGATTGGAGAGATGGTGCACAGATGCCTCACCAGTTACAGCTTTATGGGAGGGTGGCCAAAACTTACCTTGGCAGTGACATTCATGTCTCTGGTGACTCTTCCTATGAAGTCAGTAGACGGATTGGGAGAGCATTGGGGGGTCATGAGGTTGCTGGAAAGGGGTGTGTGGTGCTCCTGATATCTATGCAAAAGGACGAAGGTCCAAATCTTTAGAGTCCTGGTGCTTCCTGTCTTGCTATATGGTTGCGAGACATGGACGCTATCCAGTGACCTGAGACGAAGACCGGACTCCTTCTTTACTGTGTCTCTCCGGAAAATCCTTGGGTACCGTTGGTTTGACTTTGTGTTGCTCATGGAGTCCTGAATGAGGCACATTACCTGCATTGTGAGGGAGCGTCAGTTACGGCACTACGGCCATGTGGCGCGCTTCCCCGAGGGTGATCCGGCTTGTAAGATCCTCATTGCTGGGGACCCAAGTGGCTGGACCAGGCCAAGGGGTCGCCTACGTAATACCTGGCTGCGGCAGATAGAGGGTCATTTCTGGAGGGTGGGACTGGACTGTGTGTCTGCCTGGGGGGTTGCCAACTGGAATCGAGTTGTTTCGTCATGTGGTTGGTGTGTCAATGCTCTGTACCAGTGCATGCTCCCCAACTTGACTTGTGGCCAAATGAAAGCCACTATTAAAAAACTAAATAAATAAACCGCATGACATCTCAGAAGAAGACATGTAGGAGACTCCGAAGTCAACTAGAAGAAGGTTCTAAGGTCTAAGGAGACCAAAATTGAGTTTTCTGACCATCAAAAATGCACATTATTAATTGGAGCAGGGTGGTGGTGGCAGCATCAAGCTTTGGGGATGCTTCCCTGCAGCGAGCCCTGGAAGGCTTCTGATGGTAGAATGAATGCAGCAAAACATGGAGAAATCCTGGGGGAAAACCTGATGCAGCATCCAGAAAACGTGCACTATAGGAGAAGATTTGTTTTCCTGCAAGACAACGACACCAAGGATCAAGCCAAAGCTACACAGGAATGTGCCACAAACCTCAAATGTTACTGTCCTGGAGTGGCAGTGCCCAAGTCCAGATCTCAATCCAACTGAGAATTTGTAACTGGATTTGAAGAAGGCTGTGAATTCACGATCTCCACGACACCTGACAGAGTTTGAGCAGATTGACAAACAGGATAAATGAGGAATAAGCGTCAGTGTGGAGATGTGCAAAGCACGAGCATGACTCAGTGGGTCCTCAGTGGGCCGTCATGGCTGCCAAAGGGGCATCTGCGAAACACTGGCATAAACGGGGTGAATATTTACAAGATCAGTTATTTTGTGCTTTATATTTGCAATTAAATTTAGACCACTTTACAGAGATCTGTTTTCACTTTGGCATTAAAGTCTTTTTTTCTGTTGTTCAGTGTCAAAGAACCCAATTTACATCCACTGTGAATCAATGCTGTACAACAATATATTCCCAATTATTTACTTGGCTTACACTTTTATGATACAATTGATTACATTTCTTGTGTTTTCCCAGTCGCAGCACAGGCACGTAAGGAGGCTTACTTGTGGTCACACAGTGTCAGTAGTCAGAGTTTGAAGTCTAAAGCCTTAACCACTATGCCACACTAGAAAGTGAAGATTTGAAAAAGAGGAGTATTTTTATATGCGCTGTAGACAGACGGATATTTAACAGACTACTTACTACAACAAAATGACTCGCCATCTTCTTTCTTTTGCTCACTTTCCCATTTCTTACTTGACACTTGTCAAATTTTCACATTAAAGCTTTTCTATGAACACAAAGACTTTGTCTATGCATTGTTCTCCTTTCTTGCTTAATGAATCTTAGCCTGGAGAGGTCTGTTAATTTTTTACATTTAACTCTTTGAGGGCTGAATATATTTTTCCAAAAAACATAGTTTCTGAAAAGCAATGGTTTCACACAGAAATCAATGTAAAACGTCTGTTGCTGCATGCTGCCAGTTTGCCAAGAATGTGCGGCAGGCTTGCTGTTTTCGTATGGCGGCAGCAACAGCAGCGGTCACAGTCGCAGTGCATTGCAATCTGGTTTCTACCTCTACCTTGTTAAGTGGCAGTCCTCCTGGCGAACTTTGCTGTAGGCATGTCAGCTACATGAACCTGTTCAGCACCACGATTAGCTGCGGACCAGTCAGCTGAAGCTGGAACCTCACATTCGTTTTCGATCACTCGTATCAAAATCGGAGTCTGACAAGTCATAGTCCAGTTCAGAGATAGCAGGCAAAACTTCAGCCACGGAGTATTTTGCTTTACGCATTCGCTTTGATCTCTCACCATTATGTCAGTGCCATTTTTGCCGTTGTTTGCGCCTTGCTACTCACACGAGCGCCTGAAATCTCCTTTGCTTCTAGCAACGAGAGTCCAACTAAAACATAACGGTTGGTTTTGTCACAGTTTACAGTTGATTGCCATCGTCAACTCCTCCTTTTGACAAAAGTCGATACATCAGCCCCGAAAGAGTTAAAGATGTCTGTCTCACTTAAAGGTTTTCTAATGTTGTTTCTTGTCCTAGTGTGTATATAAACACAGGGAACTCCACTTTCTGTATTACATTTTGCCTGAAGAAGGGGCCTGAGTTGCCCTCTTAAGCCTGCATATTCTAATCTTTTTAGTTAGCCAATAAAAGGGGTCATTTTGCTTGACTTCTCACCACATTCATAATGGCTAACACGGTACAACACCCAGTACTATGAAAACCATCTGAATATCAATCACACCATACAACATTAAGTGAGTTTCTTTACTCCTCTGCCCACTTTCTCAACTCTCTTCTTTGAAAAGACCCCAATACACAACATGGTGCCGTTGTTGACCCCCCGAACTCACTGGGCCAGATTAGAGCCACATACAGTACATGAGCACTGGCAGCACAGGGAAACCCACACAGAAAAGAAAGAAACTGGGAATAAAACTGGAGCTGAAGAGCTTGGAGTTGAGAATGCTGCCCTCTGCACTGCCATGCTACCCAGTTATATTCAGTATGCCTGCACACACACCGTATACTACGTACATCTAAACACCCGCACACGATAGCAGACAGACACACACATACACTTCACAAAGCCATCAGTCGTCCATTTCATAATCACTTATTCAAGGGAATTATGGTGGTGCAGTGGTTGACCCACCGCCTGACAGATTCAGCACCCAGGGTTTCTACCCCATGCTCAAGTAACTGTTTTTACATTTTTACTGTCCCGGTGGGTTTTCTTCAAGTATTCCCACAAGCCAAAGCTGTCCCCATTTGGCTGCTTGAAGATTCTAAAATGACCTTGTGTGTGTTGTGCATGAAATGTTTCCAAAATGGATGGACTGGGCTGGCTAATTTCTTGCCTTGTGCCCCAGACTGAGTGAACGGGGTTAATATTGTGTTAGATTTAGAAGTATAATGCAGTATATCCATCATACACACGCTGAGCAAATTATTAGGACCACCGGTACACCTGCTTATCCATGCAATTTTCTACTCAGCCAATCATGTGGCAGCAGCGCAATGCATAAAGCCACACAGAAGCAGGTCAGGAGCTTCAGTTAATGTTCACATCACACACCAGAGGGTGATCTCAGGGATTTGGACTGTGGCACGATTGTTGCTGCTTTGAGTATTTCCATGACTGATGACCTCCTGTGATTTTCACACACAATGCTCACTAGAGTTTACTCAGAATAATGTGAGAAACAGCCATCCATCCATTTTCCAACCCGCTGAATCCGAACACAGGGTCACGGGGGTCTGCCGGAGCCAATCCCAGCCAACACAGGGCACAAGGCAGGAACCAATCATGGGCAGGGTGCCAACCCACCGCAGGACACACACAAACACACCCACACACCAAGCACACACTAGGGCCAATTTAGAATTGCCAATCCACCTAACCAGCATGTCTTTGGACTGTGGGAGGAAACCGGAGCGCCCGGAGGAAACCCACGCAGACACGGGGAGAACATGCAAACTCCATGCAGGGAGGATGCAGGAAGTGAACCCGGGTCTCCTAACTGCGAGGCAGCAGCGCTACCCACTGTGCCACCGTGCCGCCCATGTGAGAAACAAAAGATAAAAAAAATAAGTGGCAGCTCTGCAGATGGAAACACCTCGTTGGTGAGAAAGACCAGACTGGCCTGAGCTGACAGAAAGGCGACGGTAACTCGGATAACCACTGTGTACAACTGTGATGAGCAGAAAGGCATCGGAGAACGTGAAACACGTCAAACCTTGTGGCTGATAGGCAAAGACCACATTGGGTGCCATTCCTGTCAAGAACAGGAGGCTGCAGTGGGCACAGGCTCACCAAAACTGGATGTAGCCTGGTCAGATGAATCTCGATTTCTGTTGAGACGCACAGATGGGAGGGTCAGAATTTGGTGCCAACAGCATGAATCCACGTACCCCACCTGTATCGGGTCAGCACTCCAGACTGCTGGTGTGGTTAATGTTTTCTTGGCACAATGTGAGCCTGTTAATACCATCATCGCGTGAATGCCACAGCCTATTTGAGTTGTGTTGCTGACCATGTGCATTCCCTTCATGTTCACACTTTACCCCTCTTCTAATGGCTGTGTATCGCATGCTAACACACCATGGCACAGAGCAGAAGTCGCTCCAAACTGGTCTCATGATCATGCCAGCGAGTTCAGCATTCTTCAGTGGCCTTCTCAGTCACCAGATCAGAATTTAAGAGAACGTCTTTGGCAGGAGATTCACAACACGAATGTGCAGAATCTCAAAGGAATGTTTCCAGCATCTCGTGCAGTCCATGCGGTTTTGAGAGCAAAAAAGGTGGTCCTGCCCAGTGTTAGTGAAGTGGTCCTAAGAATTTTCTTAGTGAGTGTAAACGACGACATATATGCTGGACACACAGTTATTAATACGAGCTCACTGAGCTGCCTCACAGATTCAGTGTTCAATTCAAACCCTGCGCCGGATTGCATTTCGTTTTTACGTTCTCCTTGCGTCTCCGTGTGGGTTTGTCTTCAGGTGCTTTACTTTTCTTTCCACATTCCAAGGCCTCGGAGGTTCAGTGAATTGCTGTGTTCAAATCGGCCCCGAGTGGGTGTGTGAGACTCGTCTAAAGGCTTTTGCCTGCTTTGTGTCTGATGCTGCCAGGAGAGGCTCCAGCCCCCCCACAACCCCCAAATGCATTAAGCAGACTGTAGAATGTTATGTGATTGTGTATGTTAGGCTGTGACTTACATCTGCTACCAAACTGAATAAATCTGTGTCTGCCTAGCCATTTATTATCTTAACCCATTTATTCCAACTCAGGTTCACAGCCCAAGTAAATAATAAGCCCCATTAAATAAACCACTGCATGCCTCCTGTGCCCGCTTTCCTGGAGTCGGCAATTCCTCTGCTCATTTTGAATTTAAATTAAAACGCACTTATTGCCTTGCCATTTCGACAATTTACCAAAGCTTTGATAAATAAATAAATATCATTAAATATTAACTGAACAATCATTATAAAGCAGTGCCCCTCGCCGGTCTGCCCTTTCATTCTGTTCGTTTTCAGCCTCCCAAATCAAATTTCCAGCATGTTTATCGCCGTGATATTTACACCTCGTCAAAAATCTGAAATGCCTGTGCAGTTAAGCAATGACCCCCACCTGCCTTCATATTAAAATTCAGTTGTCTGCACTGACAACCTGCGCCAAAGCGGTGCTAGAACAAAAACACTCAATGGCAGCATGGTGGACCAGTGGTTGGTGCGCTACCTTACAAGTCGAAGAGCACGGGTTCAAACATGGTGGGTTAAGTACGCTTCTGGAGCCTATCGCAGCTACCAAAGGTGCAAGGAAGGAACAAACCCTGGTCAGGACATCAGCATACCGTAAGACCACACACACACACACACACACACACACGCGGGGCAGTTTAGGGTCGCCAATTGACCAAACCTGCCTGTGTTTGGACTGTGGGAGGAAAGTCACGCAGACCTGGGGAGCACAGGCAGACTCCACGCAGGGAGAAGTCGAATCCAGGTCGGCTTAAGAGGCAACAGCGCTACCTCTGCCTCACCCTATCATAATATTAATAATCATTTTGGTTTCACGTCATGTTGTGACCGATCGAAAATGCATGGTCGGATCACTAAATCCACGGCTAATACACCTGAACGATCCCACTCTTTTTTCATTGTTTTTATCCACCCGAAAAGAAAAGGTGAGTATTGCTGTAGCGTTATATTTCCGCGTGATTCCTGACACTCCGGCAAAAGAACAACAAAAAAAAAATCAAGTCGTAAATAAAAAAAAGATTAGCGTTTAATATGAAATAACCACGAAGGGCAGGTCTCTGATTTACGGTGTCATTTAGTACTGGAGTAGATCGATGGTTAAATGAGCACATACGGCGACCCCTTTAACACCTTGGTCACAGCTAAACGACCACCTTATGAACAGCCACCGATGCACTTTTAAGTGTTCGTTTAACTTGCTAGCGTGGACCTCCACGACACTCCCTCTCCTCCTCCGCCGCCCCATTCTACTGTACACTTACAGAAAAGTGGTTTTCCACGTTTCTTTAAAAAGCCGTCATTAATAAATGATAAGATGTGCATTCGCGGCGGACTCTCGCGCTCCAGCTCTCGGCTGCACGTGACTGAAGCCCCGGCACCGAGGGGGTCGGCCGGCCGGGATGCCGAAGATTCGTAGCCCTACCGCGAGAAGAAGCCGCTCGGGACATCTGCCGAGTGACAAGCAGCCATCTGCGTATAGCCGCATGGGCATTTCTGACACTTGTGTGCCGAAGCGGCGGACACTCCCCTTCCCCTCTAAGCCCCCCGAAGACGATGCCATACCCCGGTCTGTCAGACTCACGCGCACACGTTGTCGATCTCATGCGAGTCCACCAGCTCCTGCTCCACATACTGACTCATGTTGTCTCCCAGGCGTAGCAGGCATTCGGAAAATCCTCGATAGATGTCCTTACAGCGCGACCCTCCAGCGCCGGCAGCCCAGCCTAGAACTGAAAAAGAGAAGCGGTTAAGGCGCTATATTACAGGAGAGCGAGAACTACCCGATTTATTCACATACAACCCTGCGCTCTCCGGACAGGCAACGGACAAAGTGCCCAGCTCGTGTTAGGCGCTGCCAACCCAAGAAGCAAATCGGAAACCTTGTAACGTGACAGAGTGGGCAATGGCAGCCTTTGATGCCAACTTCACCACATTGTAACATCGGGGCGAAGAGCATCGCATTTCAGAGCATAGGCACGCGGACTCCATTAAAGGCGCTATATATGACACATCACCCGCATAGATCAGTCTCGTTTAAAAAAAAATAAGGTGCACAATAGGAAAAGAAGACGGACGGTAAAGAGCGATCCATATTCAGGGGTGGGTGAGAATAGGTTAGGGGGCAGAAATGACACAAAGACATCCAGGATCGGTCGAGGAAGACTCACTAGTGTGCATGAGCAGCAATGTCAAGCCCTTGAACCCGAGCTCCATCTCAGCCAGCCTGTCAGCCAGAGCCAACGGAACGAAATAAAGCAAGCAGCGATGCAAAAGGAAAAAAAAGGAACGAAGCATCTGCTTAGACAGCGAGAGAGCGAAAGGAGGAGGAAGGGAGCGGGCTGTGGGGGGAGAAGGGGGGGGGGGGGGCACTGTGTGTGTGTGCGCGCGTGTGTGTGAGAGAGAGAGAGAGAGAGCGAGCGGGGGGTGGAAACGAGTTAAGAGAAGGGTACCATAAGGCAGGGGAGGTGGCGATGAGCGAAGCAGATGTGAAACTGAAGTAGGCACAGGGGGACAGCGCGTTCGTTGGGGGCTACTGAGGCTTCATCCTCACCTCCCCCATCACACACACACGCACACACACACACAAACAGCATTTGTTCTCGAGGGAGTATCAGCAGGAGGGAGAAGCACCAACAGAGCAGTCAAAGCTTTTCGTCAGAGGTGTGTATCCAACTGCCCAGATAGGTGGGGATACTTAGAGGGACCAATAAAATGTCACGGAAAAAAAAACAAGCGCCCGCAATGCCGGCCCGTGGCAGAACCGGGGTTTTCTGCACCGCAGCCCGCTCGTCAATTGCGGGCACCGAGCATCCCGCGAGCAGGCAGCTGTCAGTCAAGCGAAGAAGCGCAATAATCCAAACCGGCGACACGCCGTACCTTGGCTAAAGCTGCCACCTGATTGGGAGAATTCGGCCCTACAAAGCCGGCACAAGTCGCGATTTTAATAACATCACGCGTTTTTAAAACTTTGACTCATTAAAGTAAAGCCGTGCGAACAAAGTTGTGTCTCCGAGAGCTCAACGCCCAAAGAAAGCGCACTTGATGGATAGGAAAACCATCGTTATATGGACGGGTTTAAAAAAATCATAAATGTGAAAAATTGCAGAACTGGAAACTGTGTGTGTGGGCGCGGGTCTTGTGTCGGACTGGCGTCCCGTCGGGAGCTGGCAATCGCCTTGCGCCAATGCTACACCGACATGAAGAAATAGATGATGGATAAATTAAATAAATAAATGTGAGGTTATTAGTGTATAAATTATACATTTAAAATGAAAAAAATAAACAGTTCAAACATAGCTTCATATAGAATTAACACTATAAATCAGTTAATATTACAAGCTTTGAAGCATAAAGATTATTATTGCTTACCCTGTTTAAACATAACAGAAAATTGAGTGAAGCAATATTGTGAGATCTAAAATTAGAACTGGTAGAATTAAAGTGAATTTATTTTGTGTGATGTAAAGTACTAAGATTATACATTTTAGATCAGCGTTTCCCAAACTCGGTCCTGTGGCCCCCCTGTGGCTGCAGGTTTTTGTTCCAATCAGATTCATAATCGATGACAACACCTGATAGCACTGAGCTCATTGAATTAGCTGGGATTTTTTTTCTCTTATTACATTCAGAAAAGCACATTTATAAGACATTTAGAAATATTTCTGCTTTTGCTATCGATTTAAATGCTTAACTCTCTTTTGTTGATTTCATTATATTTTGCCCTTTCTCTGTGCAGTTTTTCCCCTTCGTTGTATCTTATTAATGACAATTAAAAACGAGCAGAGCAGACACAGGCAAACAACACTGAATAAGCAAAGGCTGCAACTACTACTATTTACTAATTAGTAAATAGTGGATTAAACAATTAGAACACCTAGAAAAGTAGAATGAAAATCAAGATGAAAATGCTGCATTGTTAAAAAGAAAAAAATACATTATTCCCATAACTGATTGGAACATTTTATTTTATTTTTTTTTTACCAAACTTAATTTTCTAATTTCTATGTTGATCCCAAAACACAGAACTTGGGAAATTTGGGAAATTACAGTTCATTTAATTCCCCCAGGAGTCCAATTAAAAACAGAAGCTGATTGGAACAAAAACCTGCAACCACAGGGGGTCCCCAGGACCGAGTTTGGGAAGCGCTGTTTTAGATAGATAGATAGATAGATAGATAGGAAAGGCACTATAGATAGATAAATAGACAGACAGACAGACAGACAGACAGACAGACAGATAGATAGATAGATAGATAGATAGATAGATAGATAGATAGATAGTGAAGAGCACTATAGATAGATAGATAGATAGATAGATAGATAGATAGATAGATAGATAGATAGATAGTGAAGAGCACTATAGATAGATAGATAGATAGATAGATAGATAGATAGATAGATAGATAGATAGATAGATAGATAGATAGATAGGACAGGCACTATATGACAGACAGAGAGATATATTGACTCAGAATTCAGACGTCACTTTCTGTGTACTTTATTGAATTGTAAATTTAATTTTAAAATTGATAAATTTTCCATTTTTCCCACCAATCTATACTTAATAACCCAAAATCCATCCATCCATTTCCCAACCCGCTGAATCCGAACACAGGGTCACGGGGGTCCGCTGGAGCCAATCCCAGCCAACACAGGGCACAAGGCAGGAACCAATCCTGGGCAGGGTGCCAACCCACCGCAGGACACACACAAACACACCCACACACCAAGCACACACTAGGGCCAATTTAGAATCGCCAATCCACCTAACCTGCATGTCTTTGGACTGTGGGAGGAAACCGGAGCGCCCGGAGGAAACCCACGCAGACACGGGGAGAACATGCAAACTCCACGCAGGGAGGACCCGGGAAGCGAACCCGGGTCCCCAGGTCTCCCAACTGCGAGGCAGCAGCGCTACCCACTGCGCCACCGTGCCGCCCATAACCCAAAATGACTTCATAAAAGTTTGGAGATTTATTAAAAATGAAAAACTGAAATAGCCTACTTAGGCAGCTTGATCCCAAAATCTAAAAATAACCAACAGGGTTGTTGACTTTATTTATCTAATTGAAGTTAATTAAACTTAAAATAATCATGCTTTTTGATATTACATAGCTTTTTCTAGTTACATCAACATCATCTTCTTTATGTCACAGCAACACAATTAAATGACATTGAAACAAATCCATTAAATTATTTTTGTTAAACAGAAGCACAACATCCTCAGGGATTGTTGTCTTTACTCGTCTATTTTAAGTTAGTCTTACTCAAAATTAACACTTAGCTTCACAATATACAGTCGAATTATGCTGACTTAAAATAAGCAAGTTTTATATATGTGACCGTCCTATTTTTCCGTAAAGATCTGCCCCTTTTGTTGCATTGTGGTCCACAGGATCTCCACACCTTTACAAATTTGGAAACAAAGTTAAAGACTTTTAGGAAATTGATTTGTTTTTCTGAATGCCTTGGATTTTGTGTGGTTGTGGAAGCTGATTTATGATACGTGTTGCCCACCCTGATCTCAGTGAATTGCACTGAAGAATTTTTTTTCTTGCAGTTAGTAAAGATGCTTAGGTTAATAAAAATAATCCAGATTTGATATGTTTACATTTTTAAATATCAACAATTGTACTTTATGTGGCTGTTAAGCCCTCTGCATATGTTAAATCAACACCATTTGTTTGTACAACATTGTGTAGCATAATTGTTATAAATTAATTGTTGTTTTGTTTTTGAGTGTAGATGGCTGCTTTGACCTAAAAAGTAGTTTTGGCTTCAAAAGTTCACAAATGCCTTTGAAGTCCTAAAAGACTAAGGGACAGAAAGCTCTGGCTTGAAGATATAGACTTCACCAAAAGAAATGTTTACAAATGAGAATATTTGTTCAAAAACAGACAATATAACCAAAATTTCAGAAACAGCAAAAAGGGCCCACTTACAAGGTGGTCCTAGGCGAAGCCTAATGCGCCACTCCCGAGGTCCTCATCCCAGATCCCTAAATAGCCAGAGGGCGGTCACAGAGTGGTGACGTACATCAGAGTGGCCTGCCTCTTGAGGTGCCACACACAGATCACAAGGAACAGACTCACATTTAAAGGGACAGAATACAAATAATAAAGAAATCACATCAAAACATGAAAAAGAATATCTCAAAAATCACAAAAATAGCAATTAAACAAACACAAGTCAGGGAAAACATCCAGCACTCGACCCTCACTGGTGTTCTCCCATTTCGTGATCGTTTTCACATCTTTTTTGCTGCTGCCCTCCTGGACAGATGTGCAGCGTCCAACTCTACAAGCACCTCACCATTAAGTATATTTTGCAAAGAGTAGCATACACAGAATAACAAAAATGAAGATAAATAGCTGCTAACAAAACATACAGTGCATCCGGAAAGTATTCACAGCGCATCACGTTTTCCACATTTTGTTATGTTACAGCCTTATTCCAAAATGGATTAAATTCATTTTTTTCCTCAGAATTCTACACACAAAACCCCATAATGACAATGTGAAAAAAGTTTACTTGAGGTTTTTGCAAATTTATTAAAAATAAAAAAATTGACAAAGCACATGTACATAAGTATTCACAGCCTTTGCTGTGAAGCTCGAAACTGAACTCAGGTGCATCCTGTTTCTCCTGATCATCCTTGAGATGTTTCTGCAGCTTCATTGGAGTCCACCTATGGTAAATTCAGTTGACTGGACATGATTTTGAAAGGCACACACCTGTCTATATAAGGTCCACAGATGACAGTTCATGTCAGAGCACAAACCAAGCATGAAGTCAAAGGAATTGTCTGTAGACCTCCGAGACAGGATTGTCTCGAGGCACAAATCTGGGGAAGGTTACAGAAAAATTTCTGCTGCTTTGAAGGTCCCAATGAGCACAGTGGCCTCCATCATCCGTAAGTGGAAGAAGTTCGAAACCACCAAGACTCTTCCTAGAGCTGGCCGGCCATCTAAACTGAGCGATCGGGAGAGAAGGGCCTTAGTCAGGGAGGTGACCAAGAACCCGATGGTCACTTTGTCAGAGCTCCAGAGGTCCTCTGTGGATAGAGGAGAACCTCCCAGAAGGACAACCATCCCTGCAGCAATCCACCAATCAGGCCTGTATGGTAGAGTGGCCAGACGGAAGACACTCCTTAGTAAAAGGCACATGGCAGCCCACCTGGAGTTTGCCAAAAGGCACCTGAAGGACTCTCAGACCATGAGAAAGAAAATTCTCTGGTCTGATGAGACAAAGATTGAACTCTTTGGTGTGAGTACCAGGCATCACGTTTGGAGGAAACCAGGCACCGCTCATCACCAGGCCAATACCATCCCTACAGTGAAGCATGGTGGTGGCAGCATCATACTGTGGGGATGTTTTAAAGCGGCAGGGACTGGGAGACTAGTCAGGATAAAGGGAAAGATGACTGCAGCAATGTACAGAGACATCCTGGATGAAAACCTGCTCCAGAGCACTCTTGACCTCAGACTGGGACGAAGGTTCATCTTTCAGCAGGACAACGACCCTAAGCACACAGCCAAGATATCAAAGGAGTGGCTTCAGGACAACTCTGTGAATGTCCTTGAGTGGCCCAGCCAGAGCCCAGACTTGAATCCGATTGAACATCTCTGGAGAGATCTTAAAATGGCTGTGCACCGACGCTTCCCATCCAACCTGATGGAGCTTGAGAGGTGCTGCAAAGAGGAATGGGCGAAACTGGCCAAGGATAGGCGTGCCAAGCTTGTGGCATCATCTTCAAAAAGACTTGAGGCTGTAATTGCTGCCAAAGGTGCATCGACAAAGTATTGAGCAAAGGCTGTGAATACTTAGTACATGGGATTTCTCAGTTTTTTTATTTTTAATAAATTTGCAAAAACCTCAAGTAAACTTTTTTCACATTGTCATTATGGGGTGCTGTGTGTAGAATTCTGAGGAAAAAATGAATTTAATCCATTTTGGAATAAGGCCGTAACATAACAAAATGTGGAAAAAGTGATGCGCTGTGAATACTTTCTGGATGCACTGTATACAGTCAACTTACACAATTACAGCTAAGTGACCTTGTTTATTCTGTATTACTGAATGCTAAAATCTGTCGACACAGACTGATCTAAGGCTGATTATTTAAAACTGATTCGCCACAATGTTTAGCATACTGTTTTCAGAAAGTTAATAAATTTACCACTGTAATCAAGAAGAAATTCCCCCACAAACAATTTATAGCCCTTGTCCGGTGTTAATGCTTTCATTGTCGAGAGCTTTCAGAATTAGAATCACTTAATTGCTAGTATGTGAAACATACCAGAATTGACTTTGGTTAGGTGCAAAAACATGGGATACAGGTATGGAAAATAAAAATTTATGTATTAGTATTAGTATAAATAGACATAAAAGTAATTGACAGCTTCTGAAACATTAGATTTAGCATAAATTAGACATGACAAGCAAATAGTTAAATAAAGACATTAGTCATATTGCATTTTCTAGTTAAGCTTGAAGCAAAAATACCAAATATTGGGAAAGGAAGAATACAGCAGGAAGAAAATGACATACAGAAACTATCTGAGGACAACAGAAGGGGGAATAAGGAGAACACCTGTTGTCTGAAGGCTAGGAAGCAAGGAATGATACCAATGACGGAATACAGAAAAATGGTCAGGGTAGGCACGTGAGAAACCAGCTGGAATAGTGAGTCAGCAGAAACAGCAAATGTATTGTTACAACAAGGTCAAGATGATGTAATGTATGGAAAATAAAATGAGTGTATTCATGTATTAGCATAAATAAATATAGAAAAATATATAAGCATTAACCTTAGTGCAGATATTAATGCAAGTCAGGCCTGCCAAGCAAATGATTAAATAAAATCACATGCCATATTTCTTTTTAATTAAAGCTTAGCTTTAAGCCACCAAGTATAAAATAGCTTGAAAGCCAAGGAAGGGGAAGTGATAAGGGAAAGCCCAAAAATGAAAGAAAGAACATCTGCCCGGCTGAGGCCAACCAAAATAAGCAAAAACAGCAAAAATAAAAAAGAACAATAGACAGTAAAAATACCAGTGGCCAGCTGCAGAAGGAAGTCAGGAGATAATAATGGTTCCCATGAGAACTCGAGGTACCGGCTGGACAGGTGCAGAGGGGAGTCAGAGGGAACAGCGAATTTGAGCGAGGTCAGAATGATAAGAAATAGTTATATAAACTGTGATTCTTGGCCTGTTCAGGGCTCAGTCCAGTTTGGCCATATTGGGTTGAGTTTGTGTTATTATTGTTGTTTTATTGCAATAAAACCATAAACTCTGTTTGCCTATCCTCTGAGTCCTAATAGCCTTCATTTCAGGTAAAAGCCTTTTGGTGACAATTTTTCACCACGACACAAGACATAAGCAACTCGAGACAACACAATTTCAACCCACCATTAATCGGACACTGTGCAAACAACTATACAGTGTCACACACGTGTGAGTAGAAGTCAACTAAAAGGCCAGAATAATGGCAATTCCACGACCGACCAGTGGCTATCAGTAGTCAAAGGACCCCGTTCTTAACAAATGTGTCCTGTAAGAGCCAACTCCAAGAGCACTAAGTGAAGAACTGAATAGAATTCCTAGGATACAAGAGACAGCTGCCAGGTTGGTCTTTGCTGATAGTGTCTGACACTTTCAAAGAGAAAAGGGCCATGAAAGCTCAGCTGGAGGCCACTGTAATCCTCTGCAAGGCAAAATATAGCTGCGGCTGATGGGATTCTACTGTTTGGTGGAAATGGAAGAATGCTTGGGAGTTACCGTGAACTACACGGGGCACGGCGACAAAGGGGGTCATAGAGGAGAAGCTGGCCTGGAGCCTGTTTTGCCAAAATGGGATGTCTCTGACGCCTTGATAATAATTAATGCTGCATCAAGCCAGAAACAATCTATCGTGTTAACGGAAATATGATATTGCATATAATAACGAGTTCAATTAAACTGAATTCCTGCGTGTGGTTGAGTAAGCCAAGTTCTCCCTTGTCACACATTTGGCACAGAATTACTACCTTGAAAGAGCAGATGTTTCTAGGCTTTGGTAGAGTATCACAACACAAAAAAATTGTCTTATCATGAATATGTTTAAGATGAAGATGATTAAAAAGAAGTCTAAAATCTGCCAGGCTCATACAACATGCAATGTTAATACGTACAACGTGCTACCAACAAGCCAAGCACACAATGGTAACGAAAGGTAGTGGAGAGAAGAGCGGGCAGATGAATTAAACAGAAGTAAACCCAACCTGTAAATTGGATAAGGAGCACAGGAAATGCACAGCCTGATGAATATTCACTTCCATTTTATTCATTCATTTTTTCTGTTTAGGGAAGGGGTCCTCAGTCAGGGTCCTGGAGGGCCGCAGTGGCTGCAGGTTTTTGCTCCAACCCAATTGCTTAATAAGAAGCGCTTATTGCTCAAGTAACACTTCTGCTTCACTTTAGTGGTCTCGCTCATTAAGATTTTGAACCCTTATTTCTTATTTTAGTCTTAAACAGCTGAATTCTTGGTTTTTAGTTGCTCTTAATTAGCAATAACATGCAAATGACAAAAGAGACCAGCATTTCTCCATTTAGCTTGTTACCATGTACACCCGTGTGTATTTATCATGCACTATTTGGTTTAATTAAATACTTGGAAGGAAAGTGAAGAGAAAAAAATGAAGGACTGAGAATTTCTCCTCCATTTTAGCCTTCAAATCATTTGGATGATATCCTTACAAAGGGGAAGAAAATCCAGGATATGAGAATTAACTGACATAGCAGAGTTAAAGCACTAACAAGCCATGAAATTAAATTATTGGCAAGAATTGTTTTCTAATTAAGCCACCAGGTTAGAACAAAAAACTGCAGCCACTGCGGCCCTCCAGGACTGTGATTGAGGACCCCTGGACTAGGGTCATATAAAGCCAGAGTCCTTATGGGTGCACTCCTAGAAAGGGACACCAGCCAATGACAAAGCCCCCTTTATGCACACACACGCTCATTCACTAAGAGTACATTTAGATCAGTCGTATTCAAAGTATTTTGGACCTAGGAAAACTTTGCTGAAGTGAAATTTAAAAGCGGACCACTTGAGTCTGACAGACACCTGTTAGAGTAATTCAGCATTACGCTTACCAAATGTATTTTATGAAGGGTATTTATGTGATAAATACTAAGATTCAAATCCAAAATTGCTACATTTGCATTTCAATGTGCATGTTGTAAGTTTGTGATCCATAATAACACTTTTGGCCATGAAGATGTGTTCATGTGCGCATCACCGGTGAAATGGAGTTAAAGGCCTGCCTCGACCAGATGTGGGCCAACTAGGTTGACATCAAAGTGAGTTTAGAAGAGAGTCCACTACAGTGATCAGCTGGACAGGACAGACACTGAGATGGAAGAAGTGTTACATGTTAGAGAAACAGTGAGAGAGATTGAGGTAGAGATGGGGGTGCAGGAATACTTGGAACTGAAGCAAAAATTAATACCATTCATAAGAAAGTTAGACGTGTGCCCCATGGTGGTAGTGTTAGGTCCATTTCTCATGTATCTTAATATATTGATTTACTGTAGTAGTGCTGATGTCAGCTAGCAGCCCTGATTGTTACAAATAGATGATTAAGTGTAAGCACAACGGACTAACATATCTGAGTGGTATAAAATACATTTTGCCCTGATGACTGTCAGCTTGTGGACCACACGTTTAGAAGCACAGGTTTAGATTTATTGATGTACTCTGAGGTATCCTTATGAAACGTGGGATGAAGACAAAATCTGAAGAAGACTTTGGGGGAAGATGCATACTATGCACAGAAGTCTCTCCAGTTGGGAGTTAAACAAACTCTACTCAATCTGACATAGAAATTCCATCCTATGTGTCACGGAGATGTTATTCTGAAACACAGAGCACTCTACATAAAATTAAAAATTTCCATGCTCTAGCACTTCAGAAAGTGTTATTCAGTCATTCTAAAGTAACTTCCATAATTAGAAATTCCCATTCTTTATTATACATATTTCATTGTTGAGGACCCGAGTAGCTGGACCAGGCCAAGTAGACACCCATGATATATCTGGCTGCGAGAGATAGATGGTCATTTCCATAGGGTAGGAATGGACCACATGTCTGCCTGGGGGGTTCCCAACCAGGATGCCAAGCTGTTTCGTTATGTGATGGGCACAGCAACCTGCTATACCAGTGCATCTCCCCGACCTGACATGATTATCCAAGCAAGTTCTATGTAATAACTTTTCAAAGAATGATATTTTGTTTAGAATTTTAAATATTGAACAGTAAACATTATTCATATTTTTAATATTTACACAGTGAATAAAGATTTGTTTTTGTCAATCATTCTAATTCTAATCTCTCCAGTATAGAGATTTACAATTTCAAACAAATAATTATGTTACAGCACCGTCCGGACTGAGCCCAGTATTAAATATCTTAAGAGCACATTGACTGGCACCCGGATCCTGATTCTTTCTTACTTCACTCAGATCTGGGACCCTGACTGGAATAATCAAGTTGTTACATAAATGGCCTAAATAACTACTGGTCACATTTCAGAACTGCACTAAGACCAGCCACTCATGTACTAAAACTCTCAATCCAGTTTTAGGGTTGTGAGACGCGTCCTTGAAAGAGCTTTGTATAAAATAAAAGTCATATGTTTTACAGAACGGTGTGTCTCATTTATAAGCCGTATTTCCAAAGGTTAATATCTCAATGAATAATGTTTTAGTGTTGACTGAGACATTTGTGTGACCTTTTCCAAACCCACATGGCCTATGACACCTTATAACAGACTGATGTGTCTGCTCTATTAAGGTAAAGGCATCATCCTTAAAATCCTTTCACAGGATGCCAGCGACAATAAATTATTTTTACACAGATATTGTGTACCTTCAAGAAGGTAAAGCTTCCTTTTGCAAAGATCCTTGCAGATGGCACAGTTTGATGTTGGAGAATCTGTTTGCACGCTTTCCTCGTGAGAAGTTTCAGCTTTAATTAGCTTTCCAACACTTTTGAAAGGCTTGCCATTCCATACTTTTATAGAATTCTCAGAAGGTATTTATATCTTTGGATCCTGGCTTTTTGAAAATAATGTGCCAACATCTGATTTAACAAGTGAGGTTTGTTCATCATTTGCATTTAACTGTTCACTGCTTCTAAATATTTAGCCTGTTGGTATATTCAGGATGACTCATACATATCATTTTCAAAGCAGTCTACTTTAGATTATCTTAACGTGCTTTTTTTTTGTTAAAAACATCTTTTCAAGGAGAAATATAAAATTGTCTATTAGATAGAAATGAAAGGCACTATGTTGGATTGTTCAATAAAGTGACTTTCTTATCTACTGTATTTTTAGTCTCTTTTCCAACAGTCACCATTCCTCCTTATAATAAACCCAAATACACACCAAAATTACTGGAACTTTATCTACGCTCCCTTTTTTGTCAGGGATTCACAGAAAAGTTATAACATATTCTCAGACCTACTTAGTCCAGTTCATGGTCACAAAATATCATTGTGGTTTAATATAGAAACGAGCCCAGGATGGAGAACCAGTCCATAACAGGGTCTAATAATGCATACATTCACATTGAGCCAATATAGAGTCACCAATAAACCTACCATAGAGGATGTGAGAGGAAATCAGGAAGAAAAACCCACCCAGACAAGAGGAGAACATGCAGACTCCATGGAGATGGCGACCAGGTGTAGGTGACACTAAGTAAACTTCACTTTTTCAAGGGAGCTTGAATGAGTGAAATGTCCACCATATTGTCAACAGATTTTGGTTGCTTATGCTCTTCAAATGAGAATCACTTTTAGCTTGTTTAGCACAATGTTGCACCTGTGTCATACAAGGTGCCTTCTTGCTATTGGTCATCCTGGGCTATTATCCTTTGCTCCTTCTTATCCTCTAAAGACAAGCCTCCTGGCATTGTTTCATAACTAAAGGGGCTTGGTAGCTTTCCATTATTCTGGTTCAAATGCTGGTGGCATACGATCTTCCTTGGACCTGAGCCTCCTTCTAGAGATTCTGCTGAGGTCTCATCACAGTTGAGGCTACACCTTAATGAGCACATCATACTTGAAGATTTTAATGCGATTTACTGGACACATAAAGTGACAAAACAAAGAGAAGTGAACTTCCCAGTGTCCTAAAAAACAGCTGAAATATATTTTGGTTTTAATTCTAGACTGTCCCACTGACAACACATTGAAAAGGCTATTAATTGAAAGAATGACTACATAGAATCCTGAATAACTACACCATTATGAAAGCAAAATGTTTCTATTTCTGTTTTGTATAGAAAATGTACAGAAAATGAGTGGATGGCTGATTCGACGGAAGACATTGATTTGTAACAATAATCTGCAAAAGAACAGTCATCAAAGCTTGAATGCTAAATCTTCATTAACATTTCACAGTGTGATTATCATCACAAGCTTTGTGACTGGCAGGCATCTTTATTAGAAGTCTATTCATTCTTACCTACAGTAATAGTGTAGCAAATATTCATTTCAGGAAGCATCAAAGGATTAGCAGACTTCAGGCTGAGAATAAAGAAAAAAGAAGGAGTCAGAGCTGGTGATCCGAACACTCCTAATACAACCAGCAATCGTCAAATTAACAAGCACCTTATTTGTGTCCCAAAAGAAGGATATGGAAGCTGTAATAGTCCAGGGGCACACAGGGGGTGCTGGGAAACAGCTCAGCCTGGTGCCACACACAAAGAAGAGTGCCATTTGCAACTCAGAAGTTGTCCCTGACAGAACAGCTTCTCCCTGATGTGAAAACTTCTAAAGCCAATGTCACATTACACAACTTCTAGTCATGGAGTATATCAGATTTGTTGACTGCAGTTGCCGATCTTGTCTCCAGACCAAGTCAATTTAAACAACTGAAAATTGCTACCTATGTCACATCTAACAACTGAGTGCTGACCTGCTGGCCCCTTTATAAGACAGCCAGTAATGTGCCACCTGTTGGAAATGGCACTGTATGAAGAGTTAACAGCTATGGTGAGTTCAGCAGTAATCTTGGCCGCTTGTTTGTTTTTTTCCTTTCTGTTGTGGTAGTAAAGCATTAAACATCAGACTGACAAGCTTCTCTTCTGTTTGTGAGGTCCAAAACACCCACGTTCCATGTTGCTACATTAAACACATTTTGCTTCCGGATGAGCATTAATTGGGATTATCAGCTCTCACACACATAACCCCCCCACCATGAGTGAAGATAAAATCAAACCTGTTTGATGGTCTGGGAGTGAGTCGTTTGGGTTGTCACATTAAGCAACTACCTCCGACTAACTAAGTTTAGGAAAATGAAGGCTATGACTGAAAACTGCTGGAAAAGTCATGTAATGTGACATTTCCTTAAATAACCCAAAGGTCTCTTGTTTGCAGGTGGCAGGGAGCACTTAGTATCAACTCCAAAGAGCAAATTCCAGACTGGGACAGAAGCTTCTTACCATTTCATGGCAGACTCCAGGTCCTGCTTAATAGCTGATTCTGCTCTGGTCATGCAATACACTGCTTTTACTTTCTTTTTTAATTATAAAATGACACTTAACATTCTTAGCTGGGTTTGCATGTCTGAACACATCAGATTTTCTATTCATGTATTCAGACTGTATTCTCATATTCCTCTTTCACATTTTTATCCATGTTGTTACTCAAGGTGTACACCCCTTAGCATGCAGCTGAATATTCTACATAGAGGCAGATATCAGGGATATTGGAATATTAATAATAATAATAATAATTCATTACATTTTTATAGCGCTTTTCTCAGTACTCAAAGCGCTATCCACACAGGGAGGAACCGGGAAGCGAACCCACAACCTTCCACAGTCCCCTTACTGCAAAGCAGCAGCACTACCACCTGCGCCAATATTGACACTGGGACCACACATTTGTCAAACACACCAGCAGGATTCTGCCCATCTCCCACATACATCTTTCAGCTGTGGATGGGAATACCAGTGCTTTCACCACATGATGTGTGGCCTGTCCTTTTGTCCATCCGGAGTGATGACACTTCTGTCCAATGGCAAGCATCATACTAAGGGAAGGCCTGTCTAGTGTGTCTGACAGCTGCATGTGCTTACCTACCAGGTTAACAAGTAAGATGTCACCACAGTTGCTGTTTAGAAAATGGTACACTGATAGAAAAGAGGAAACATAAAAGCAGTAAAGTCATTATGATTAGTAATTAAAAAATAATAAAAAGAGGCCCATATCCTGGATAATCATATCTAATGTCAATGGCACAGTAAATGTCAGTTATTTCTCCTAACTGGAAAAGTCTTTGTCTTCAGCACAGCAGTCATACAGAGCCATTTTGGATAGAAGTCAGTCTTGAATTGGCACACCATGTCTTTTATATTGTAAGTATTCTCAGATAGAAGCTATGGTAGCATCTGTGGCACAATGACTAAGGAAACTGCACTCCAGGACCCAAGGTTACTTCATATACATGCGTCGCCACCATAACAAATAAATGTAATCTTTAGTTGTCCAATGGATCCTAACAGTTGCTTGTCTATTAAATACATTGATACTCCACAAAGAGGACGATTCTGGTCCAGATATGTAGTTGGGACCAAAGCATGGTATGGTGTAACTTAACCAACCTCATAATTAAACACGAAAATGTGGCACTCTGACAAAAGTGGACTGACAAATGTGTTCAGGAAAAATGTGCACAAGAGCAAATACATGCAGCTAATATCCTGCTATCTCCATCTTGGGCAGTTTCTGTGGAGAAAATTGCAAAAATGTAATTTAGCGGACATTTACAAAAGCAACAAATCTCTTGCCTGTTAAACGTTATTAGAATTGTGCCTTTCGATGACATTCCTGATGCTTTTGAAGAACTTATGAATACTTTTAAACATAAAGCACTTTACATCACAAAAAGGAAATGGGAAAATGTGATTTTATGTGTTAAAGGCCATGTCTTTGTGTATTGCCTTGTTTGAGACCTGCAACACTTAATCCCGACACATAGACAAATGCTGCTTTTAGAAAGGTTGTGCCGGATTGCACAGTACAGGTAGCTTTTTACTTCCATGGATTTTGAGGCACACACTTGTACTGTGTTTCTCCTTGCATTATATGTCAGGCAACATATACATTTCATGCATATTATTTTAAAAAAAAAACCTTTCCGGTAAACAGTGGTGTTTCTGCATTAAGGGCCAGTGGGCCACAGCCCAACCGGGATGTTGTGAAAAATAAGTAATACATTTCCCTCAGTAATTTAACTTATTATTAAAATGACTATAAAAACCCTCAACTTTTTTCTATCATACATTCAATGTAACTCTTTCTATCTACTGCTTCTTGTAATATTCAGGATTGTCTTTGTGCAGGGTGATGCGACCTGTTTCTCAGCTGAGGTGCTGGATCAGTTGGCCCTGCAGTGTTCTCTATACCTTTGGGGTGGAGATATGCATATGTGCAGGTTGAGCTTTCCAGTTTAGCACTGGGGCTTGATGGTCATTGTCTGAATTAAGATCGGGACCACCTGTTGTTGTTGATTTTTAAATCACGCATTTGCACTATCACTTTGAGCTTTTCCCAGTTGTGGCTACAAAACACAGACCAGCAAAGAGGTATGAAAAGCCCAGAACTCGAAGGAGATAAATATACAGTAAGTAACATTGTTTACAAGATGTTACACTGCATCTTCATTATCACTTACTGTTGAGGAGGACCTTGCTAAACCTGAAATGCCTCCAGGGCAGCCAGCAGTATGATGCTCCTGTTTCAAGGAGGCACAGAATCCTGGTATGGAAAGAATAGCTATGTATGCAAATATCAAATATTTTTTCAGTTCTTTGCCGGTCAGTGTGCGGCCACCAAACTCTTGGCCACACAGCAGTTACTGTTACATTTTGAGTCATGCAAGGTGTGTAGTCCAGATATTCTTTCTGTGCTATGGTGGGTTGTCCTTTTTCACCTGACAGTCATTTGATTTTAAATCACCATTTCAATTCAGTCAGTTCATAGCCGACAAGATTGAGGGTTGTTGTAAGATTCTCACTTTACTTAGCATTTAAATGGATATGACTGTATTTTTTTCAGATGATGACAGTATCACAGGGTATAACCATAACCTGATATCAACTGAAACAGACCAGACACAGGCACCCCGTTTTGTAAAGTCAAAGGTTTGTCAATTTGCATATTTCTCTAGTCATTAGCAAAAGAGGGACAGACATTATTAGGTAAGTTAATGTTTACATCAAAGAAATCTGCTCACCTACAGGAAACTTCAATGCAGAAATGCTTCTGCCAGCAAATGAAAGTACCCCAAGGGGGTTACTAGTGCTGCGCATTTGTCGTTGTATGCTCTTTTCCTGTACACATTTGTTGGCCCACTTTTGTTGTGCAACTGCAGTGAGGCCAGTCCCTGCGCAACACTCAACTGGAACGAGGGGCTTCACATAATGGATAGATGTTTCTAGCTGTAAAACATCTTGTAATGGTGTGCAACATTGAAAAATGGAATAAAAATAACATTTTTCTGTTTTTGCTTGTCAGTGCATTACGGAGTCTGTAACTACAGAATCCACACGTTTTTGAATTTGTGTTTTGTTTTAGGGCTTCTTGTTTAACTAATTTTCCCATATAAAAACACTTTTCATTAGCAGAAAAAATAAACCTTTAATCTACTGTAGATAGAACAAACCAGCATGAAATATGCATTGAAATTCAGTACTTGTGAAATGACTGTTAAATATATTGTAATAGAAAGGCTTTTTAGTTCATAATTATATATCTAATTCTGAAACAGGGATTTGTTTCTTTTCACATTTATGCTGTCTGTACGCCATATGCAAGGAGAGTCTGTAAAGGCCAAATTGCTTCATCTGTTGTTTTACTTTTGACAATGCACAATAATGTTGAATAATGAAGGGCAGGCTTTCAGCGCTGTTGTTAATACTTCATGTGTGCCATGCAAATGGTTACAGACCTCTGACTGGGAAAGTCTAACGTTCCTGAGCATACCACCAAGGGTTATACTATAACCCTACAGGGCTTTAGGAATTTCTCGCTGCAGGGTGAAATCAAACTGTCCTCCTGCAGGAAAGGTGTGCAGGGCATATGACAGTGAATTAAGAAGGCTCCTTGCAGAGTTAATTATATCATAGATCATACAGAAGGGGTGTAGCACTAATTGATTTATGTTTTTGTTGATTATAAATGAATGGTGCAAACCTCTGGTTCGACAGTGATGATGCTAGATAAATCAGCTATGGCTTCATTGAAAGGAAATCTAACTAACAGCAGATAGGATTTACATACCACTGTGATGAAATGGGTGAGAATGAGAGATATTTTCTTATATAATGTTTAAAAATGTTGGTTCCTGCCTTGCAACAAGTACTGTTGGGCTCTTGCACCATATAAGCCTATAGTGTAATAAGTGGTTTGAGACAACGGGTGGATACATGGAAGAATTACTGGTTTTGGGGGCACTTGTAATTTTGTATTGTGTTCACATTTTGCAGATTGTTAGGTGAAGGTGTGGTTTTGGCATCCATGCAACATGTTTGAGTTGGGAAGTAGCCTGCATAACACATAGCACAGGACACACACATATTTTTAGGAAGTCACTGCACACTGGAGAGATTCTGAAGGACTGGAAAATGGCAAATATCATCCCATTATATAAAAAGCGTGACAGGGCAGATCCAAGCAACTATAGGCCAGTAAGCTTAACATGCATCACAGGAAAATTAATGGAAGGAATTATTAAGGATAAGATTGAGCAACACCTGGCAAGGACAGGAGTTATTAGGAACAGTCAGCATGGGGTCAGAAGAGGGAGGTCGTGTTCTAACATGCTGGAATTTTATGAGGAGGCAACAAAAGGATACGATCAAAGTGGAGCTCTTGATATTATTTATCTGGACTTTCAGAAAGCATTTGATAAGGTGCCACATGAGAGGTTGGGCATCAAATTAAAAGAAGTGGGAGTTCAGGGTGATGTTCTTAGATGGGTGCAGAATTGGCTCAGACACAGGAAGCAGAGGGTGATGGTGTGAGGAACCTCATCAGAACTAGCCGATGTTAAGAGTGGTGTTCCACAGGGGTCAGTGCTAGGGCTGCTGCTATTTTTAATAAATATAAATGATTTAGATAGGAATATAAGTAACAAGCTGGTTAAGTTTGCAGATGATACCAAGATAGGTGGATTAGCAGATAATTTGGAATCCGTTATATCATTACAGAAGGACTTGGACAGCATACAGGCTTGGGCAGATTTGTGGCAGATGAAATTTAATGTCAGTAAATGTAAAGTATTACACATAGGAAGTAAAAATGTTAGGTTTGAATACACAATGGGCGGTCAGAAAATCGAGAGTACACCTTATGAGAAGGATTTAGGAGTCATAGTGGACTCTAAGCTATCGACTTCCCGACAGTGTTCAGAAGCCATTAAGAAGGCTAACAGAAGGTTAGGTTATATAACATGATGTGTGGAGTACAAGTCCAAGGAGGTTCTGCTCAACCTTTATAACACACTGGTGAGGCCTCATCTTGAGTACTGCATGCAGTTTTGGTCTCCAGGCTACAAAAAGGACATAGCAGTGGTAGAAAAGGCCCAGAGAAGAGCGACTAGGCTGATTCCAGGGCTACAGGGGTTGAATTATGAGCAAAGATTAAAAGAGCTGAGCCTTTATAGTATAAGCAAAAGAAGATTAAGAGGTGACATGATTGAAGTGTTTAAAATTATGAAGGTAATTAGTGCAGTGGATCGAGACTGTTATTTTAAAATTAGTTCATCAAGAACACGGGGACACAGCTGGAAACATGTTAAGGGTAAATTTCACACAAACATTAGGAAGTTTTTCTTTACTCAAAGAACGATAGACACTTGGAATAAGCTACCAAGTAGTGTGGTAGACAGTAAGACATTGGGGACTTTCAAAACTCGACTTGATGTTTTTTTGGAAGAAATAAGTGGATAGGACTGACGAGCTTTGTTGGGCTGAGTGGCCTGTTCTCGTCTAGAGTGTTCTAATGAGTATTCTAATGAGTTTATTTGTATCTCACTGTTTCATTTTGATCGAATTTTATCTAGGTTTTGTGTGTCCTCTTTTGCATCACTGTATATATCTCTATACTGTATGCATCTACCACAGCCTCCACAGAACATAGACACAGATGTAGGATGAAACTGCAGACTCAACACAGGGGGCAGCCCAAGTTGGCAGTAAAGCAGGGAATAAGACCAGTGATACTGCAAAGTGGTCCACTGCATCACGGATATCACAGTTTCAAATGACTTAATGGAGTACATCTTTTCATTTGAACACATTTTGTATTGATGTGCCTTGCAACAGTATTCCTCCCCCTCAGTTGTCCTGTTTGTCACATTACAATCTTGAATTAAAATGGATATTCATTTGGATTTTATGTAATGGACTTAATGATACAGTATAAATTACTGAGGTGGAATGAAAATAAAAAAACCTTATATATATATATACATACTGTATATAAACTGCTCAAAAACACAAGGGAACACTTTTAATCAGAGTATCAAATCAATGAAACGTCTGGGATATTGAACTGGTCAGTTAAGTAGTGGAGGGGGTTGTTAATCAGTTTCAGCTGCGTTTGTGTTAATGAAATTAACAACAGGTGCACTACATGGGCAACAATGAGACGACACCCAAAACAGGAATGGTTTAACAGGTGGAGGCCACTGACATTTTTCCTCCTCATCTTTCCTGACTGTTTTTTCACTAGTTTTGCATTTGGTGACGGTCAATGTCACCACTGGTAGAATGAGGTGACACCTGGACCCTACAGAAGTTGCACAGGTAGTCCAACTTCTCCAGGATGGCACATCAATGCGTGCCATTGCCAGACAGTTTGCTATGTCTTCCAGCACAGTCTCAAGGGCATGGAGGAGATTCCAGGAGACAGGCAGTTACTCTAGGAGAGCTGGACAGGGCCGTAGAAGATCCTTAACCCATCAGCAGGACCGCTATCTACTCCTTTGGGCAAGGAGGAACAGGATGAGCGCTACCCAGAGCCCTACAGAATGACCTCCAGCAGGGCACTGGTGTGAATATTTCTGACCAAACAATCACCATCAGACTTCATGAGGGTGGCCTGAGGGCCTGATGTCCTCCAGTGGGCCCTGTTCTCACTGCCCCGCACTGTGGAGCTCGATTGGCACTTGCCATAGAATACCAGAATTGGCAGGTTCACCACATCTCAAATCAACTCCAGGCCTTTTATCTGCTTAATTGATAATGACATAACAACAGACTTGCCCACACCTGTCCATGAAATAGCCTTTGAGTCAATCAGCCAGTTACTTTTGAGCCCCTAAAATGAAGGGATTGTGTTAAAAAATGTTTTAGTTGCCTCACATTTTTATGCAATCGTTTTGTTCACCCCACTGAATTAAAGCTGAAAGTCTGCACTTCAACTGCATCTGAGTTGTTTCATTTAAAATTCATTGTGGTGATGTACAGAACCAAAATTAGAAAGAAGTTGTCTCTGTTCAAATACTTATGGACCTAACTGTATGCATAGAGGGATACACAGACCTCTACAGGCTAGACAATGGCACCTTGACTGTCATTAGGTATCGGGATGAAATCCTTGGATCCATTGTCAGACCCTATGCTGGTGCAGTGGGTCCTGGGTTCCTCCTGGTGCACAACAATGCCCGGCCTCATGTGGTGAGAGTATGCAGCCAGTTCCTGGAGGATGAAGGAACTGATATCATTGACTGGACCCCATGCTTGCCATCGTTATGTCATTATCAATTAAGCAGATAAAAGGACTGGAGTTGATTTGAGGTATGGTGCTTGCATGTGGAAGATTTTGCTGTGAACAGACAACATGCGGTCAAAGGAGCTCTCCATGCAGGTGAAAGAAGCCATCCTTCAGCTGCAAAAACAGAAAAAAACGATCTGAGAAATTGCTACAATATTACCAGTGGCAAAATCTACAGTTTGGTACATCCTGAGAAAGAAAGCAAGCACTGGTGAACTCAGGAACGCAAAAAGACCTGGACGTCCACGGAAGACAACAGTGGTGAATGATCGCAGAATCATTTCTATGGTGAAGAGACACCCCTTCACAACAGCCAACCAAGTGAACAACACTCTCCAGGGGGTAGGCGTATCGATATCCAAGTCTACCATAAAGAGAAGACTGCATGAAAGTAAATACAGAGGGTGCAGTGTAAGGTGCAAGCCACTCATAAGCCACAAGAATAGAAAGGCTAGATTGGACTTTGCTAAAGAACATCTAAAAAACTCAGCACAGTTCTGGAAAAACATTCTTTGGACAGATGAAACCAAGATCAACCTCTAGCAGAATGATGGCAAGAAAAAAGTATGGAGAAGGCGTGGAACAGCTCATTATACAAAGCATACCACATCATCTGTAAAACACAGTGGAGGCAGTGTGATGGCTTGGGCGTGCATGGCTGCCAGTGGCACTGGGACACTAGTGTTTATTGATGATGTGACACAGGACAGAGGCAGCCGAATAAATTCTGAGGTGTTCAGAGACATACTGTCTGCTCAAATCCAGCTAAATGCAGTCAAATTGATTGGGCGGCGTTTCATGATACAGATGGACAATGACCCAAAACATACAGCCAAAGCAACCCAGGAGGTTATTAAAGCAAAGAAGTGGAAAATTCTTGAATGGCCAAGTCAGTCACCTGATCTTAACCCAATTGAGCAGGCATTTCACTTGTTGAAGACTAAACTTCAGACAGAAAGGCCCACAAACAAACAGCAACTGAAAGCCGCTGCAGTAAAGGCCTGGCAGAGCATTAAAAAGGAGGAAACCCAGCATCTGGTGATGTCCATGAGTTCAAGACTTCAGGCTGTCATTGCCAGCAAAGGGTTTTCAACCAAGTATTAGAAATTAACATTTTATTTCCAGTTATTTAATTTGTCCAATTACTTTTGAGCCCCTGAAATGAAGGGATTGTGTTAAAAAAATGCTTTAGTTGCCTCACATTTTTATGCAATCATTTTGTTCACCCCACTGAATTAAAGCTGAAAGTCTGCGCTTCAACTGCATCTGAGTTGTTTCATTTAAAATTCATTGTGGTAATGTACAGAACCAAAATCAGAAAAAAGTTGTCTCTGTCCAAATACTTATGGACCTAACTGTATGCATAGAGGGACACACAGACCTCTACAGGATAGACAATGGCACCTTGACTGTCATTAGGTATCGGGATGAAATCCTTGGATCCATTGTCAGACCCTATGATGGTGCAGTGGGTCCTGGGTTCCTCCTGGTGCACAACAATGCCCGGCCTCATGTGATGAGAGTATGCAGCCAATTCCTGGAGGATGAAGGAATTGATATCATTGACTGACCTCCATGCTTGCCTGACGTCAATCCAATAGAACACCTCTGGGACATTATGTTTCGGTCCATCCGACGCCGCCAGGTTGCACCCCAGACTCTGCAGGACCTCAGTGATACCTTGGTCCAGATCTGGGAGGAGATCCCCCAGGACACCATCCATTGTATCATTAGGAGCATGCCCCAACATTGTCAGGCATGCATAGAAGCACGTGGGAGCCATACAAACTACTGAGTACGATTCTGACATGCTTTCACTCCTAACACATTAGCCAGTCCATATCAGCAGAGATATCCAACAGGATTTTTTTCCCGTTGAGATCTGATGTGTTTTCAAAGTGTTCCTTTAATTTTTTTGAGCAGTTTATATACATATACATGGAGATGATTCATTTTCCTGCAGATCATCTAATGTGGTCTACCCAATTGGATGGATTGAATGGATTGGATGTTGGGCAGGGTCATGAGGTCCAGCAACTTTGGGGCATCTGTTGGTGAAGAAAAATTCACTGATCTTGACTTTGCCAACAATGCTGTGATCTTCGTGGACTTAATGCAGGCTCTAATTGGGGATCCTGAGAGACTGAATGAGGAGTCTGAGTGTCTGGGCTTGCAAGACTCCAGGATAAAAACCAAGATCTAGGCCTTTAATAACCTCTTGGGCACAGCCATCAGTAGTGTGTCTGTATGCAGAAGGAATGTCGACCTTGTTGCGAAGTTCACTTACCTCAGCAGCGACTTTCATGTTTCTGGTGACTCTTCCTATGAAGTCAGTAGATTGGGAGAGCATGGGCTGATCATGAGATCGCTGGAAAAGGTTGTGTTGTACTCCTGATATCTCTGCAAAAGTATGAAGGTCCAAGTCTTTTAGAGTCATGGTGCTTCCTGTTTGCTATATGGTTGCAAACATGGATATTGTCCAGTGACCTGAGACAAAGACTGAACTCCTACTGTGTCTCTTCAGAGAATCTTTGGGTATTGCTGGTTTGACTTTGTGTTGAATGAGCAGTTGCTCACAGAGTCCTGAATGGGGCACATTACCTGCACTGTGAGGGAGTGTCAGTTACAGCACTATGGCCATGTGATGCGATTCCCTGAGGGTGACCCGGCTTGCACAATCTTCATTGTTGAAGACCCAAGTTGTTTCGGCGTGTGGTGGGTGTGGCAATGTGCTGCACCAGTACATGCTCCCCAATCTAACCTGACCATAGTTCCTGTGACTGTGTGCTGGAATAAGTCTTTTTCTGAAAATGAATCCATATATTTTCAGAACCACCAGATTCATTCATGTTGACTATCACTTCTTAATAGCTACTTGCTCTGTTCATTTAGTTTTCTTTTTTGTCAGTTTTTCCTTGTGACTTATCATGCATTTATCTTACTCTTCACTTTGTTTTGTTTCTTTAGACCGTTTTCATGTTTTCTATCAGACAATGATTAAATCCATCCAGGTTGGGAATCGCTTATTCACATCCCAGGGGTGTAAAGAGTCTGAGCCTATTTTTAAAGAATCTTGCACATGACAGTTACAGCATGATAAAACGAAAAATGCATACAATTAAAATTAAAATAATATAATTAGAAACAAGCTCAACTTTTGACAAGACATTACCTATTTGTAGACTTCTCGTCAGCTTTTTAACACCATCCAGTTGCACCTTCTTGCAGAAAGGCTTATAAAAGATTTTAATTTGGACTTAAATATGGTTGGGTGGCTGATTGACTTTTTAACAGACAGCACTCAAAGAGTGAAAGTCAATGGCTGTTCATTTGACATACTGTCCTCATCCACAGGGTCCCATCGGGGGGGGGGGGGGGGGGGGGGGGTGTTTTTGACCTCTTTTGTACATCCTGAATAACCAATGGTTGTTACAGTAAATTTGAAAACAGGATCATCTTACAGTTTGACTCAGTGATTGTAAGCCTACTGACTGAGAATGAAACCAGTTGTGGTCCAGTGGTAGATGATTTTGTTAACTGGTGTGATGAGTCTTTTATACTTCTAAATGTTACAAAAACTAAAGAACTAGTAATTGATTCTACAAGAAACACCATTCATCACAAGAAACAATCATGAAAGTCTAGGCAGTGGGGATTTTTGATAGTTAAAAAATTCTGTGAACAATCATAGGCTTTTAATGAAAATACAAAAGCCATCTGCAGAAAGGGATACCAGTGCCTATGTTGTTTAAGGAAACTGAGTCTTTTGATGGTGTTAACCCTAAGGTACTGAAGGAGTGGCTGGCCAACTGTGTTTTTCAGAGTATCTTCAATCGAGTTTGATCCTACAAAGTTTTCAAGCTGTATAGAAAATATCTTGTGTGGTACCAGTCCTCAGGATAGTGCAGCTGAATGTCTTAAATGACAACTGGTCAGTGACTCTGACCTCATACATTATGAAGATTTTGGAAAGGTTAATACTGGCTCACTTGTAACCCCTGGTCAGAATAACACCAGACCCTCTGCAGTTTGCCTACAAGGACCATCTAATAGAGCTAATCATCTAAGAGAGCCTACTCCCTTCTTGATGGCAGCAGGGTGAGGATCCTGCTTTTTGACTTCTCTAGTGTATTTTACACCACCCAGTCCAAAATGCTGGGGGAAAACCTCCAGTTAATGAGAGCTGAACTACCACTGTGTCCTGGATAATGGACTACTTGAATGGCAGACCACAGTTTGTAAGGCTAAAGAATTATAATCTGATATGGTCATAAGTAGCACAGGGGTCCCATAGAGAACTGTACTGGCTGCCTTTCTGTTTACCCTTACAACTCTACAACTTTAGATACAGTACTACATTGTGTCATTTGCATACAGTATATTTGCTAATGACATAACCATAGCTGGATGTATCAGAGGTGGGCAGGAAAATCAATACAGTACCCTGGTGGAGGACTTTGCTGAATGGTGTAAATTGAAACACCGGCAAATAAGAATTAGCAATATCAGTAACCGAAAGGAAATAACTGCCGACTTCAGGATGGTCAAGCCCACTTTGCCCCCAGGTCTCATTGATGATGAAGATATGGAGTTGGTGAGGACATGTAAGTATCTTAGAGTTCATTTGAACAACAGACTTGAGTGAAGTACTGTACCATCACAAAGGATGTATGTAACAAAGGTCAGAGTTGCCTGTATATCCTGAGGAGGTCGGGGTCATTTGGTGTATGCAGGCCACACTTATATAGGTCATTCCATGTCAAATCAACCGATTTTCCAGAAATCCCATGGACTTCAGTCTCAAAAAATACTGAAAAAAAATACCAGGTGTACCTATGCTATCCAGGAGACCCTGTAAAATTATTTTGATAGAAAATCAATATTCTCCAAGATAAAGCTAATTTTGTGAGGGGAGAGGGGTGTCAAATTTGACACAGCTTTATTTTTTCATCAATTCCCAAGACCATATCTCAAGAACTAAACCACCTAACAGGATCACATTTTGCATACTGGTACTTTTATAGGTATACTGTAGTACATAACACAATCAAAATGTTTGGTCTAGATGACACCACTTGATAAGAGCAGACCTTCAAAAGTGAAAAAAAATATTTTGCGTCTTTGGGTTTGCAATGTTTAGGCTTTCAGAAAGCATACTTCTAACTGATACAGTCTGCTGAGTTTTTTTCCATGTTTAGATACTGACAAAGGGCTATAAACAGCCTCTCAAATGTGAAAAAATAATTTTGGGTCTAATTTTAAGACCAGCTTAATGAACTGTGGGAATGTCCAGACATTTTTTAAATTATTTTTCCTATATTCTACATGGTCCATTCTTTCTCAAAAAACAAGTCTTACTTTTCTTATGTGAATCTTTCATTTTTATTTTCCATTCTAAGTATGGGTTAAATTCACCATTTATCAGTAATGATAATCACCAAGTTCTTCATCACTAACTTGGGTATAGGATTAATGGAAAAAAAATCACAGAGGATCATTAAGCACAAGACATGAACAGCAGCTGCTTGATTTATCATTAAATACAACACCAGTTACAAATGAAATGTTAACATCTTAGTATTGCAACAGCAGGAATACATGTGAGCCATTTATGGCTCAATCAAAAAATCAAAATGCAGAGTGAAGGGCATCCTTGTCTTTGAGATCAAGATGGTACTGTAGCACCAACCAACCCCACAAACCCCCCAATCCCCCCCCCCCCCCCCCACTGACCAATGTAGGTGCACTAAGCAGTGCAATGACACATTATAATGGCATCCAACAAATAACGTCTTTAGGTGGCCAATGAAAAGATCGTGCAGGATACTTTGGATACATGAAACATATCAGGATGTCTGATTCCACTTCACTCTTGTCACAAATCACACCAATCCAACATTTTTCATCACACATGCACCCAACATGGCCTCTAATAGGACACTGGTCTAATGTGAGGGATGCATCTGATCCATCAGGAGGATCTCTGCTGCTGCTTCAGTAGTGAATATTCAGAGAGTCAATAGACTGTCTTCACCAAACACCCGGCTGACTTTGAATTTGCCATCTTCTGCAGGGATGTAACAGTGGTATTCTCAAGTACCAGGTACTCTATCAGCCATAGAGAATCATATTCTCTGTTCTGCAACATGAGATAGGACATCATCATCATTAAAAACTCAATGATTACCATTATTGACACATGGCACATTCAGTCTATGTTTAGGATGAAAAATAAACATGAACGATTTGCATAAGAAAAATAAGGTTTAGAATTAATGAAAAATATTTTTAAAATTATCTGCACATTCCCACATGTCGTTAGGGTGCTATGAAAATGAAACGTAAAATGATTTTTTGGATTTGAGAGGTCTGCTGTTCAAACCCTGATACAGTTACCTTTCTGTTTTTTGATTTTTCCAAAAGCCTATACAGTTATCTGAGTAAAGAAAAAAATCAAAAGTCAGGGTTGGTTACAAATATGCATTTCTAATGCCTAAACATAGATAAGCCAAAAATTCTAATTAAATTTAAGTTAATTTCAAGGTTCTGATTTGACCATGCAGGGTCATCTGGACCAAATGTTTTAATTTCATCACATACAATGCCAATTAGTGTACCAGTGTGCAAAGTCTGGGCCTGCTCAGTGGTTTAGTTCTTGAGCTATAGATTTGTGAAATTTGATGAAAAAATGAGGCCGGATAAAATCGATATCCCTGTCACCTTGGTAAACTGGCTGTATCTTGGAAAGTATTGACCATACATCAAAAAAAAAAAAAATACAGGGTGTCTCCTGGTTAACATGGGGTACACCTGGTAATTTTTCCAGTATTTTTTGAGTCCAAAGTGTGTGGCCAATTGGTTGATTTGACATGGAATGACTCATATGTTTTTTTACCTGTCTGTAGTGACCACTGTATGTGTCTATGTGGTAGTGTGGTAGGGTAGTGGCATTAGTGCAGGTGATGTCAACATATTAAATAAACTAATTAAAAAGACTAGTCTAATCTTGAGAGTAACAGAGGTCTCTCAGGAAGCTGCTTACTATCCTGGACAATGACTCTCACCCCTTTAATGAGGTTTTGGCTAAACAGAGGAGCACATTCAGTAACAGATGGAGACAACTGTGCTGCTCCAAGGAGCGCCAAGTAAAGTAATTTCTACAATCAGGCTCTATAATGAGTCACCCCTGGATGAGGGGGTCTTGTTTCCTGTTTGTTGAATGGTACTGAAATGATCTAGCAGGCATCTTAACAGACAATAACACTATGTGCAATATACTGTGCCAATGCATGACATCCTGTACTGCAAAACTTTTAACTAATAAGTATGTTTAATTCTAATCACTTTACACTTATAAATACCTACACTTTTGTTAATTTACTTACACTAGGGGGCTTCGCACACTGCTCGCTTCGCTCGCCAACCCCTGTGTTTGGTTTTCTGGATACACACTTTTAAGATTTTTTTTTTCTTTGAATTGTTGCTATTTCATTGGTTTCACTTTTATTTCAGAACTTCTGTAAAAACAATTTTTGTAATCTTGCGAGTCCCAATATGCTGAATCTTTTTAATGAGGTCAGGACAGGTTTCTCTGTTTGGAATTTCAGCACAGACAAAACGATCTACATCATCAGCAGTTAATAATTTTTTTTTATAATTTAAAAAAGTAAGTAGAGTTCTGCATTGGACTCCTGTCTGTAAAGTTGTGCTATTTTCCTCTCACAGTTCCAAAAGTACATGGGGTTACCAAGGTGATACCCCAGCTTTTGTCTAGGTTTTTGTACAAGGGCTAGACAGAACGTTTTTGACTCCTGGGGTAAATTTAGCTTTTTAAATAAGCAGACAGATAAATATATATACACTAACAAAGTAACCAATAAATGCATGTGCGGTAAACTCCGTTTTTGAAATTCTCAAGATTCTTTATTTGTCACATGTATAGTTATACAGGACAACACGCAGTGAAATGCATCCTGATCCACTTATCAAAAACTGTGCAAAGTTAGAAGAATATCAGTTAGATTAACAAAAAGTCATAGATTGAAAAATAACAGTATAGTTAATAAAGTATCTATCTATCTATCTATCTATCTATCTATCTATCTATCTATCTATCTATCTATCTATCTATCTATCTAGTAGAACATAATAAATAAGTAAAATTATGTGAATAAAGTAGAATTAAGTGTTAAGGTGCAATAGTGTAGTAATTATTGTGCAAAACCAAAGTTAGACTGGTGCATAGTTAAATGGGGCAGTTTGTTTGTTTGCGCTACTGCGATCTTTACTTTCTTTTTTTATATTTTGTAATTTTCCTACTTTCATATCCTTTTATTTTCTCCACATGTGTATAGCACCAACGTTTTTTTTTTTTGTTGAGCCTTTCTAATTTCCCTGGTTTCATAGTCTCTAACCTGCTCTGCATGTGTTTAGCGCCAACATTTGTAAACGTCTTTATGAAGTTCTACTTTGTCTTTTACTCATTGTCTTTTAATTCTGAGCCGGATTGGACATGCTTTTTTTTCAATTCCACTTGTTCCAGGCTGATAATTACTTTCCTTATTTTCTGAATTTGAACCTCGATTATTCTTTTTTGCTCTTTTTTCTGTCCAACGCATTTGAGTCTCTTTTCTCCACACTGCTTTCTTCTTCGCTTAGATGTCGACATTTAATTTATAACGTACTTTCCTTATACGCTTTATATACGGTGAGAGTCCTGGATCTGTGTGTGCTCAAATCCTTCACAAGACTGAATGTTTTGCTGCCTATTGTCCTATTTGATAGATTGTAAATAGGGCGTGTCTTTGGTCTCGCGGGTAGATTGTAAGTAGGGCGTATCTTTGGTCTCACAGGTCTTTAAAATGTCTTACGAGAAGATCATGTATTGTAGACTTGCTTTTTGCTTTCCAGGACAGGATTTCTTTTTATAATAGATAGAAATAATTCATGTTATATATGTATTTGTATGTTATCAGCATACTTGAGATTATTATAATTATTGTTAAATGTATATCTGTGGCTTTTTTTTGTATGCAGCTATAACCCTGTAATTTTCTTCAGGATTAATAAAGTTACAAGATTTATAACTGACATAGGATAGATTGAATTAGCAGATAGATAGATAGATAGATAGATAGATAGATAGATAGATAGATAACAAGGTCAAACAAAATATATACAAATAACACACACATACACACACACACATATACATACTGTATATATATATATATATATATATATATATATATATATATATATATATATATATATATATATATATATATATATATATATATATATGAGTCTGTCTTTGCTTATACCCTGCTAGCCTAATTTAGTAATCTTGATGTCGGCAATAAAAATAGAATAAATCAAATTGTAAAATGGAGGAAAAGAAAGAAAGAAAGAAAGAAAGAAAGAAAGAGTCTAAACAGTCACATTTTCCAGAATAAATCAAATCTCTCTCACTGCATCCATAAACCTCCTCTTAGGCCTTACTCTTTTGCTCTTATCTGGCCATCCTTAACATCCTTCTCCCAATATGTCCAGGATCTCTCCTCTGCACACAATCAAACCAACACAATCTCGCCACTCTGACTTTGTCTCCAAACTGTCCAACCATAGCTGACCATCTAATGTACTCATTTCTAATCCTGTCCATCCTTGTCACACCCAATGCAAATCTTAACATCTTTAACTCTCAACAGTCAAATTTTCCAGACCTGTTTAATAAGCAAGTACTGTATTCCGGAAAACAGCACGTATTCTGTTAGACAGGACTCATCCAATACATTCTCTGGTTTAGTTGTTGCCATCAGGTTACAGGTTTAAGGTTCCAAGGATAAAAGGTATCAGGTTTAAATTCTCTTTCATGCCAATGGCTAACAGTCTTCTAAAGTAATATTTAAAAAACAACCACAGGATTAAATCCTAGGATGAACAGTAAGTATTTGCATCATTCTTTAGTAAAGTCTGAATGTTGGTTTAATCTTTACGTGTAATATGTTTGATCTGAAGGTTCGCCGTAAGTATCATGTTCACTGGTATATTTATTTGTACTAAGTTTATGTTTGTTGGCTGTGTTCTTCTTGATGCACTTTTATTGTTACGTTGTGGTCTGTCTATAAATCCTGCTGATAAACCGAAATTTCCTGGTGGGGCAATAAAAAATTTAAACTGTAATGACTGAACACAACAGGTAAACTGAAAGCAAAAAGCAGTCTACTGGCATGATATAGGAAAGACGTTATATGAAATAACGACTCAGTACGCCTGTCAAATATAAAGTTAAATGTAAACCAATGTGGACTAAATCCCTCCTTGCTGAGGACTGGCGCCTTGATTACTGCTGTTGCTTCATACCTCCATGGCCAAAGTTTAGTTCTTCAACCTCTTCAATCCACCCATCCTTCTGCTGATACCAGCATAGGAGAGAGTTTACCCCAACCCACAATTACAGCAGCCCAGGTAAGCAGAGAGCTGAGGAGACTTTGTGCCGGCAAAGCAGCAGGTCCAGATGGAGTATCGCCATGACTGTTGAAGGCCTGTGCATTGGAGCTGGGGAGTCCTCTACAGCGTATCTTCAACCTAAGCCTGGAACAGGGGAGAGTCCCGAGGCTTTGGAAAACACCTTGCATCACCTCAGTCCCAAAGGTATCACATCCTAGTGAGCTGAATGACTTCCGGCCTGTCGCTCTGATGTCGCATTTGATGAAGACCATGGAGCGGCTGCTGCTTCACCACCTGAGGCCACAGGTCCATCACACCCTCGACCCTCTGCAGTTCGCATACCAGGAGAAGGTGGGAGCAGAGGATGCCATCATCTATATGCTACACTGATCCCTCTCCCACTTGGTCAGAGGCAGTGGTGCTGTAAGAATTATGTTTCTGGACTTCTCTAGCACCTTCAACACCATCCAACCTCTGCTCCTCAGGGACAAGCTGACAGAGATGGGAGTAGATTCATACCTCGTAGCATGGATCCTGGACTATCTTAAAGACAGACCTCAGTATGTGCGTCTCGGGAACTGCAGGTCTAACATTGTGGTCAGCAACACAGCAGCGCCGCAGGGGACTGTACTTTCTCCGGTCCTGTTCAGCCTATATACATTGGACTTCCAATACAACTCGGAGTCCAGCCACGTGCAAAAGTTCGCCGACGACACTGCTATTGTGGGCTACATCAGTAGTGGGCAGGAGGAGGAGTATAGGGACCTAATCAAGAACTTTGTTAAATGGTGCGACTCAAACCACCCACACCTGAACACCAGCAAAACCAAGGAGCTGGTGGTGGATTTTAGGAGGCCCAGGCCCCTCATGGACCCCGTGATCATCAGAGGTGACTGTGTGCAGAGGGTGCAGATCTATAAATACCTGGGAGTGCAGCTGGATGATAAATTAGACTAGACTGCCAATACTGATGCTCTGTGTAAGAAAGGACAGAGTCGACTATACTTCCTTAGAAGGCTTGCATCCTTCAACATCTACAATAAGATGCTACAGATATTCTATAAAACGGTTGTGGCGAGCGCCCTCTTCTATGCGGTAGTGTGCTGGGGAGGCAGTATAAAGAAGAGGGACGCCTCACGCCTGGACAAACTGGTGAGGAAGGCAGGCTCTATTGTAGGCATGGAGCTGGACAGTTTGACATCTGTGGCAGAGCGACAGGTGCTGAGCAGGCTCCTGTCAATCATGGAGAATCCACTGAACAGTATCATCTCCAGACAGAGGAGCAGCTTCATCGACAGACTGCTGTTACTGTCCTGCTCCACTGACAGACTGAGGAGATCATTCCTCCCCGACACTAGATAGATAGATAGATAGATAGATAGATAGATAGATAGATAGATAGATAGATAGATAGATAGATAGATACTTTATTAATCCCAATGGGAAATTCACATTCTCCAGCAGCAGCATAATGATACAATAAATAATATTAAATTAAAGAATGATAATAATGCAGGTGAAAAACAGACAATAACTTTGTATAATACTTTATTAATCCCAATGGGAAAAATGCGACTATGCGACTGTTCAATACCACCCGGGGGTAAACATTAACATTATTCAAAGTTATTGTCTGTCTGTATACCTTCATTGTAATCACTCTTTAAGTTAATATTTTCTTTATCAGTATGCTGCTGCTGGAGTAAAGTATCTGTCTACTGCTGTGGGTTGGCACCCTGCCCAGGATTGGTTCCCTGCCTTGTGCCCTGTGTTGGCTGGGATTGGCTCCAGGAGACCCTCGTGACCCTGTGTTCGGATTCAGCGGGTTGGAAAATGGATGGATGGAAGTATCTATCTATCTATCTCTTAATTCAGTTTGTTGACGGGTCGTACCAGCGTAGTCCACGGAGTGCTAACCGTTAAGTGCAATGTAGCTTCGATTACAGTGCTTGCGTTTCCTACTGCGATTAAAGACCTCGCAAAAGAGGTTTGCACGTAGCGCCACCAACTGGAGGTCACAGCCATATGTTGCCTTGAGGGCTCTGACAGGGACAACTCGACCACGCCAAAAAATGGTAATGTGCTTTCGATTGACTCACGCGCCAGCACCTACCGGCCTCATGGTTTGGCTTCTTATTGAAGCAGCACCTATCTTTAAATAAATTTACTCTTCACGAAAGCATATTTTTGGACCCTGAGCCGCCAGCACAGCAGTTATCCCCACGTTATCGTTAGCGTCACCCTTTACAAGTGCATTTTCCCTTTAATCAGGAAACGCCGGCATAGACGAAGTAACTGAGCAACTACCATTGTGAGACACGGGGAAGCGTTTGTTCCATTAAAAAATAACTAATATATAAGTTAAGTACACGGAAGCAATATATTTTTTAAAAAGTTTCAATTAATGAAATGTATATTTCAATCTTTAGTTAAAATGAAGTGTGAATTTTATTTTTAATATCGAAGTATTTCACCCTCTCTACGCACAGTGGTTTGATCCAGGTCAGACAGGAAGCTAAGGCTTGTCTTGTTACTCACCGACGTCGCCCACAGGTAAACCTTTCCTGGTTGGTTCAAGATTACGTGAATTTCTTTCGTTGAATTTATTGACGGCTATGTGTAAATCAATTTGGTATTCTTATTGGCATGACAAACGTTACAGAAAGGCAGTGTCGCGTTATAAACTTTGTATATCGGCGAATTGTAGCAGTTTTTAGTCTCGTCAGTTACATCTTGTTCATTGATGACTTAAAATTACTGTATTGCGATATTACAGTCGGCATTAGAAAAATCCCAATACGTGCTGTCGCTGTGTCATGCCGTGTCCACAGCGTTTCATATTCCGATTTCTGCAAAGCACCATGCGGTGGATCAGCAATCGGACCGAGGGAGGAACCTCGCGTCACGCTATCGGCATTAAACCAAGAGACCTACTCCTATCAGATTATTTTTAAAACACTTTTATCCATTACAATGCTCCACTAACTCATAAGTAAGTGCACAAGTTGTACATCTTATGAATCAAACTTATTATTAATGTAGGATATTAATGATCAGCTAACCCAGTACGTTCTGCGAATTTTAATGAGATTTAATTTAGCATATTTGTAGGTAATTTATTGATGCATACAGATGCCTTATGTTGTGAAGTGTGATTTTAATGATCATTGGTTTATGGAAAAACCGTTACTAGTCTATAATGAATAATGAACACAGCCTGTTTAGTAATTAAATTATTAATAGCCGTAATCACTTGCTTTGATTAATAATTCACATAATAATGCAGTCACAAGTCCCTGGATTGCCGTTATTAATCAACAGCATCAAGTTCTCTGATTAGTATTTAATATATAAATGAAATCACTCTCTGATTATTAAAGAACTGTTAAGTGCCTTGGTCACAATCTCCACTTGTTAACTGACATCACACAATTGTAACATAAATAATTTGCAACCAATGAAGCATTTTCTTAGTTGAAGGTTTTAAAATTAATGAACTTTGATTTGTGAAGAAAACATTATAAAGATGCCACTCTGATAAATAACTATTTACTAACATTGCAACAATCTTCATTTGATACTGAAATTATTAATAAATCAATGGAGAAGCATCTTCTCTGCTTAATTTATGGTGCTGAGGCTAGTTCTTTAATTGTAATTTTCTTGTAAAAGTAAATAAATGTATTATATCCCAGACTTGAAGATAAATTATTATTCACCACAGCTATGTTTGACTAAAAATTGTAAAAACTAATTAGTCCAGTCACAATCCATTTAGTATATATATGATATATGATTTATGTGATAAAAGAAAATGATTTCTGCTTTTGACTTGTTCATTAATAATAAATCAGGAAGCATTGTGGTGTTTTGTTGCTTCATAGTACAATGATTCCTAGTTGTACATGGAATTTACGTGGTCTCATGATTATGTTTTCCCATTAAAGTCAAAGTTGGGTACTCAATGTCATTAGGAAAAGTGAATATTTTTTATGCTTGTGTGCTTATGGTTTATTGCCTTGCATCTGTTTGTGTTCTGTCATTGTTCCATCCATAAATCAGCAACTGTAGTTAGTCCAGTTCAGGGGGCATCAAGCACAAAGTCTATTGTGGGGGTACATGTGTGTGTACATTCATTTTTTCCAAAGCAGGATGAATATACAGCTGCAAATGAGTTTAATGTGTCTTTTGGATGTGAGAAGTGAGAATATGCAAATTCTACAAAGATAATAATGTGGGATTCAAACCCACAGCTCTGGAACGTTCTTCAGTGTATCTTGGTAACCCACATAAAAAGCACTTAAAACAAGAGGCATCAAGCTACTTTGAAGGTGAACGCTTTAGCTAGAAAGACAGAAGTTTTTTTTAAACATAAATAAAGCAGTAAAGCATAATAAGTAGAATAGCATTTTCCTGCATGATGCAATGAAAAATGCACTGACGAACATATCACTGACTTCAAATTATGTAAATCTTACTTTAGCACAGTTGTTCTACTTAAATTTTAAATACTCTTAATCCATTTCAGGGAGTACCTGGAGGAAACCCATGCAGACATGTGGAGAACATGCATACTCCACGTAGGGAGGTCCCGGGAAGTGAACCAGGGTCTCCTAACTGCGAGGCAGCAGCGCTACCCACTGTGCCGCCCTCCAGCAACAACTAGTCAGCAATAAAGCCAGAATTCAGTTTAAGAATTAGTATTCTACTGGTAGGTTAGGTTATTTGGAAATTCTAAATTGCCAACCCCCTGGCTGTGGCCTCACCCATGACCCTGATTTAGATTAAGCAGGATGGAGAATGTTGTGTTATGTTTTGTTACTAAAATTGTTAATGATACAAGACCCAGATTATAAAATAAAATTGGTAAGGAAAAGAGTGCTTTGTATGTATAGAAGAACTTATAGAAATTCTTACCAAATATATAGTTGGCCTCAGACAAGTAACATCTGATGATGGCAGGTTTTAATGTAAGTAAATGTAGGTAATACACATAGGAACTCAAAATTACTTGCTCTGCCTATTGTTTGGAATAATGGTGGTTTGGGTGAGTGCACAGGCTAAATAAGACTTGCAGTTTATTATAATATAGTCTCAGTGTCCTTAAAGTAGCATTGTCACCTTTGCTAAATATTTCATCTTAACTGTGATCCGTGCTGCTTTACCTTCTTGCACAAGTCACCTACTGTTTATAACGGTTACATACGCTTTTATCCTTAGCATATGCGTCAATGCTTCTTTGGGTGCTGTTGTCAATGACAGTTATTCTTGTGTGTAATGAACTAGTACTAAGCTAGGTGCTAGAGCACCTAATTACATTAGTAGAGAAGAAAATTAGTCAAAGTTCTGAGATCAGAAGCATTATGTGTATAAATGGAGGCAACGATGTGATACAAAGAGTTTGATAGCACAAATATTTAACCTACTTAAAGCAACGGCTTACAGTTTACTGTATAGTTGTGCTTAGAGATAACACAATGGCATGTCTTATTTTCCAATACAGTTATTGAAATGTTGAGTCTCTGCTAATACCAAGCTGATTTTTTTTTCTTTGCTAATTACCAAGCTTTAGATGAGCTACTTTATTTGAATAAATGCTCTTCGTTTATGATGATGATTTAAAAGCAACAAGCTAAAAACAGTCATATCATACTCTACCAGAAGAAACATAACTACATGATTACACAAAACTTGCGCAACTGAAATCTTACAGAAAATGTATTACTTAAAGTATAAGTTTGGCATAAGTGTAGCATTTTAAGTAAAACAAATGCAATTCTAGTATACTTACACAATGTCAAAAATGAATCACAACAAAAACATAATACAATCTCCATATACTGCACCATTAACAAAAAAATACATATATCTGACTTTTTATAACTTTGACATGAAATTATTACAAAGAATGCAATATAATTATGAAAAAGACATCTGTGTATAACTATTACTGATTTATCTCCCTCGCCTTTAACAACTGTAAAAACATAAATGACAATTTATTGGCTTATCTTTTGCAGATCCCTCTGTCTACACACTGTTTCATGAGGGTCAATTTTGTACTTTACATGTTTTTTTATATTTATACTATTATAGCATACCTGGTGCTGCAAGCAGTGGGGGCACCAGCTAAATTTTGGAACAAAAACATAGCCTATGGTGTTCTGTGCAAATGAGGAATCTGTGTACAACTTTGCGGAGAGAAGTTTGCCTACTGAACATACACACAAACATACAAACACACATTCAGCTTTATATATTAGATTAAAATATTTAACTTTATTATTTTAACTTTATGTTAGTAAAGCATAAAGTGAATATGACTTGTGAACTATTGCTTAAAAGGAGCACATGAAGACTCACAAAACTGTGACAATTAAAAACACAGCCCTTCACAAAATGAGATTCTGTTTGTGCACAAAGTTTCATGATCAGAGAACGTACAGCCAAGGACATTTTGCATTACATGGTAATGCACATAAGAAGCCTAGATGCAACTCCACTATCATTCTTTTTTGTTCCTAGATATCAGAGGATGTAATGCGATTTGTTGCTCATCTCTCTTTTATATAAATTCATTTTTAAAGAAAATTTTGTAAGTTATTGTGAATAAGACATTTGGCATATGATTGACATGTTGAGGAAGTGCTTACAGATTATTATAATGTAGCACTTAGTACATTCAGTTGTCCTTTTGCGATGCATATTTAAACTCCCAATATCTCAATTTATATAAAGCAGAGATGGACAGTACAAGTGAATATGATGGATCAGTCTCCATGTTGCTAAACTATTTGCACACAGCAGCAAGGAGGGAACTCTTCATTCTCTTAATTCCTGCACCAGCTAACTTTCTCAAGTAGGAAGATGTTTAGACATGTTAACCATGGGAATAATGTCAGCTGTAGATGCACATGAAGAGCTTGGTTCCCTTGGCAGCTTCTCAGAAGGGGCTAAAATTGTAAAGGTTTCAGTGCTAGGAGGCCGATAATGTCCACTATTCCAACTTTTTTTTTTTTAATATTTTTATTTTATTAATTTTCATTGTAATCATTCCATACAAACAGATCAATTTATAACCCAACAAATTTGAAGACAAATCAAACCCCACCCCTGAGAAGGAGAGCTTAGCTAAAGGAAAATTGCTTTAAGCTTTTTAATAAGGCAACATTAGACAAAAGAAGGGGAGAAGTAAATATCTATATAAATAAGAGATGGAGAAGGGAGTTAAATGCAATAATAGTTAATTCTCTTATTCTAAAATAATATTGATTAAATCCTGCCAAGTTTTGAAAAAATTTTGTACAGATCCTCTAACTGAAAATTTGATTTTTTCCAATTTCAAATAATATAAAACATCAGTTTCCCACTGACTTATAAGAGGAGAATTAGGATTCTTCCAATTTAACAAAATAAGTCTTCGTGCCAAGAGTGTAGTGAATGCAATCACCGTTTGTTTGTCCTTCTCCAATTCCAGTCCATCTGGAAGGACACCAAACACAGCTGTTAGTGGGTTAGGAGGGATTGTGATACTAAGGCTGTCTGAGAGGCACTTAAAAATTTTTGTCCAAAATGATGTTAGTTTGGTGCAGGCCCAGAACATGTGACCCAGTGAGGCTGGAGCTTGGTTGCAGCGCTCGCAGGTTGGATCCTGGCCTGGAAACATTTTGGACAGTTTTAAGCGAGACAGATGAGCTCGATATATAATTTTTAGTTGAATAATTCTATGCTTTGCACATATAGAACTCGAGTGAATTCTCTGCTTTGCTACCTTCCACTCCTTTTCTGATATATTGATTAAGAGATCTTCTTCCCAATGTCCTCTTGGATCTTTGAAAGGTAGGGACTCTAATAAGATTTTATATATTGCGGAAATAGTGTTTGTTTCCTCGGAATTGAGCAGTATTTTTTCCAGCATTGTGGAGGGTGCAAGGTGGGGGAAATCGGGCAATTTCTGTTTAACAAAATTTCAAATTTGAAGATAGTAAAAGAAATGTGTAGCTGGGAGGTTAAATTTTGAATGTAATTGTTCAAAAGATGTAAATATGTTGTCTATATAAAGATCTCTGAGCATTTTAATCCCAAAACTTTTCCAGGTATTAAAAACTGGATATACTTGCGAAGGTTGAAAGAGGTGGTTCCCTTGCAGAGGTGCCACTGATAAAAGATTTTCCATCTTAAAATGCTTCCTAATTTGGTTCCATATTCTGAGTGAGTAAAGCACAATTGGGTTATTAGTATATTTGCGATAACTTTCATTTATTGGAGAGCAGAGCAGGGAATATAAAGAAGTACTACAGGATTTTACTTCTATTGCAGACCAAGCCTGTGTACTATTCCAACTTGTTTGCATGACATATCTTGCTGTAGACATTTTGGCTGTATATTCAATTTAACCTGAATGTGTTCTGGGCATGAATAAGCTAGTTATGAGTGTTAAAAACAATTTTCCTACTGCACATCTTCTGTTATCGTGCAGCTCATTTTGCTTATCTTTCACGGTATGTCGTGCTAAGTGTGGGTGCAGGCATTTCCGTGATTTTTTCAGAATAGACTTGTTGGAAATGCAGTTCAGATTCTTACAGCATTTTTTGCCAGTATTGGCTCAATACTGATACAGTGCATTGGATTGGTGCTACCTCCAGCTGTGTTTAAAGTTAATTAATTAAGCAACACTTACTGTCAAGTCTTTAAAAATGTATGGACAATGATGGGGCAATGTTTTATTTTAAACTCTTACGCACGTTTATGAGTGGTGCACAGCATGAGTCCTTGTGGTTTGCATTTCTTGTAAAATCTACACAATAAGTTGTTATTGCGTCAGTAGAGTGAGTCGTCCTGGCTTCATAACATATGAAAAGAAATTAAATATCTGAGCTGGAGTACTAAGCTGTAAAGAGCTTACAAGAATGCAGTTTTAAGTGGTTATTTATAATGCATGGAAATTGTTTATTAGTCTGTTCTTGAAATGCAACTTTTTCCATGTAATATGGTATTTAAATTATATAGGTAGTAGAAAAATAATATACAGTACATCATTTGTCTTAATGCAAAAGAACAGCTTTTACCTTGGAATAGGTTCTTAAAGTGTCTGGAATTGTATAGTAGAATATAACCATTTTTTCAAGAGAAAATATGATTGATATATGTATACAGAGGTAGAATGAACAAACAACAAATAAAACTAAATTAATTTTTCCCGAAAGGGAAATTTAGCCTTTTGGAGAAGCTCAATTAACATTATAAAAGATAACAATAACAACACCCCTCAAACACCCACAAGAATTATAAAAAAGAAAAAAGAAAAAACTTCTGGCTTGACTACAGGTAAGGGAACAGTCTCAGTGAGTCAATATGAAGATGTATTGTCATTACTATAATGGAACTCGAGTAGCATTTTTTGAGACATGTGGATTATATGACACAAGTAATGTGAGATTTTGTTTCCTTTTTTCCATGGACTTTTTCATATTGTTTACCATTGTATAGAATTGGTCAATAGACTTTATAATATCATACATATTTTTCTCTCTATTCTCTGTAGTACTAGGGTGTTGTACCGTGTTAGCCATTATGGATGTAGAGAAAAGCCAAGGAAAATGACACCTTTTATTGGCTAACTAAAAAGATTACAATATGCAAGCTTTCGATGCAACTCAGGCACCTTCTTTAGGCAAGATGTAATCATTGATGCTCCAGTGACTTGTGACTCTATGAGAAAATCAAATGTGTTTGATTTTGTCGTACCGAGTTGTAGAGAGATATGTAGGGGCTGTAGAGACTGCGGTGACTGAGCTGCTGAATAGAGATGTGAAGTCGGTACACAAAACCTTGATTCCATCTCTGACTTCTCATTTCGTTGTACCTAAAACTCCAACTCTTTTATTTGTAATTTAAGAAAATACACAGTACCGTTCAGAAGTTTGGGTCAAACCAGAAATTTTCATGTTTTTTTCATTGATGGCCTTTGTATCAAGATACCATCACATTGATTTAAAAATACAGCCAAGGCATGACTATTGTTTCTAATGGTTATTACTGCTTGAAATGACTGATATTTAATTCATTATTCACATATGATTCAAAGCCCCATTTTCAGCAGCAGTTCCTTCAGTGTCCTAATTATAAACTCCCTTAGCTTATCTTTAATTAGCCATGTGTTAATGTTAACTGGTTATTAGAGAAACCTTTCTAACTGCATAGCATCAATAAAACCTGTTGTTCTGTTCACTTGCTTTACAAGGTACTGGTATACCAAAGTTCTGTTCTGGATTAAAAAAATGGCCAAAATGAAAATGCCTTCTTTAAGAAATGTGTCAGTCTATTGTTTATTTGCAGAATAAAGGTTATTCCATGTCACAGATTGCCAAGAAACTGAAAATTTCATACAAAGTAGTTTATTACTGTTTTGAGAAAAGGGCAAACTGGATCTAACCAGGACAGAAAAAAGAAGGGGAAGACCCAGATAGGCAACTGTAAAAGAGGATAACAACATCATTAAACAAAAGACAAAACATAAAAAATTAAAAAAGGTTATATTTTTATCAAGTGGTTAGAGAAAATAGTTTATTTGAATTAGTATATATGAATTTGGAAATTGTTACACATTATATTACAATTTACATTTCGTCAAAGCCTGGGTCAGAGTCTGTACATTTTTACTGACTCTGGCCACAACTCCAGTAACCCAATTAATTCCTTCTGATTCCACAACTCTGACTTTGATCCCCCTGGTGCTTGTGCTGTGACCACACAACTGATAATAATGGGCATGCAGTTTTTGTTAAGATTATATAAATGAAGGTTATGATTGGAAATTTTAGAATGAGTTGTGTAGTTGATGCTGACTTTAAAAACATTGTTGGAGTAGTATGGGGTAATAGCATCACAACCTAAATGTAGTGCTTTTTTCTGTAAAGTTCTTAACAGATTGTTTCTGATTAACTAACCTCGTGTGTAGAAACAGCTGCTTTCAATATGGTTTGACTCCCGTTTACTAAAGTACTTCATTTATTTTATCTTGTAACTGTGAGTACTATATAAACCATCACTACCAGTGAATTTTTATAGGTCTATGTAACTTTGATGAAAAGAAATATCTACCTGACCTGCTGACATTTTAAAATACTTAAGCTTGTTTTTTTTCTTTCTATACCAGGCTTCTGAACATCTCAATTGCTGGACATCATGGTAAGGATGAAAATTATAGCCTCTTTCTGGATTGTTTTTGGTCTGTTTGTGTGCTGTTAGTATTATGTATATTTTTACAGCCATTATGTTAAATGTTTTTTACAATTTTAATATACTGTAGTTCCTTTCTCTGCTGAACTTTGATCTACAAACATTGCTAACATCCTACGTATTTGCTACATTAAAATGGCTTTGTATAAGCATTTAAGTACTTGGCATATGAAAAAAGTATACAGTATACTTCACTAATGTGAAGTATTCATATGGATGTCACCATCCAGACATTTGCTCAACTGGATCCATACTCTGTTCCGTATCGTCACTCAGAGCTGCAGAACATGAACACAGGCAACTAGATTCAGTGCAGAATCCTGTAGTTTTTAGCCAGTGAAGCTTAAGAGGAATTCCTCTCTGTAATGATCAGTCAGGCTCCTCACTATGATTTCATTTTCTACTAGGAGTAGGCTGTCTCTGCTTCAATCTTGCTACACTAGTCTCCATAATAACATGCTTCGTTTGGAGAATTTAACTTTAAACTTTAATCTTTAAAGATTAGTTAATTGTACTGTGGTCTCAATTCCTAGCAGGACCAAGGTACCCAAATTAGTATTTGCTTTTAGTAAAGAGCAAGCGTGACAGAAAAGTGACCATTCCTACACAACATTTATTCCTAAATAATAAGAATCCCACTGTCCCAGATGCCAGAAATTGGCATCCAGGTAATAATTATCTCTATGTGTTAAAAGTACCTTAATACTTTATATACCCTGATCTTTATGCCATTTAATCCAGCACCAGTCACCAGTGCATCCATAAAATGAGCAGCATGAGCATAGTCTTTAGTTGAAACGCTGAGTTCAGACTAATTAATTTCATAAAATTTGTTTAAATAATCTTTAACAACTCTAACTCAAAATAAGGTTTTTAGGTTTTGCTAATGTTTCTCTCTTTCATAGCATGGACGTATCAAGTTGAAGACAACAGAAGAACAGGCTGAACAGAAGCAGAAAGAAAGGCTTAAGAAATTACATTTCTATGACACCACAAGATCTGCGTGTTTTGCGAAGGTGAGGCTCAGTAGACGAATTGTTTTTATTTTACTAGACACTGAAAAACCTTGTGTTCAATTAAATGCATTTTACTTGAATCAATGAAAAGGGTCTTGAAAAGCCTAATGTAACCTTCTTCAGATTTATTACAACATTCTTTTCCTGAGCCTCAACACGATAAGATTTACATTCTTCCTGTATCTTATAGAGTACCTTCCTGTTTGTTCAGATTTTTTTACAGCTGCTTCTGTGATGTAAGTTTAATCACTCTTGTCGTGCTGCTTTTTTGAAATGACTTCTGTTACTAGCTGTGTTGGCATGCTGTACTGTAGTGCTATGCCAATGAAAATAATATGAGCTATCAAGATGGTTTTGCAAATGGCAATATTTGTTGCATATGAGTCACAGTGAATAATGCTGATTTCAGCTTATATACCCTTCTTTTTTCTAGACAGTGCTAAAGTAAAAATAGCTCTAGGAAAAACAAGAAGAAAAGGTGTAGGTCTTGGAAATATTAGATAATTAAAGGAAATGTATGTGAAGCTATTAGTAGGTATGCATAATCCAGAATGGAGTTAAATGTGAGAGTCATGAATGTCATGCAACACCCCTGCTTCATGACATTGAGTCACACACATGCTGGATGGTGTGCTGTGGCATGTGCATTCAAATATTGTGCTGCTGTTCATTCACTGAAGCGATGCATCACAGAGTAGAGTGGGCTGTACTTGGTGTCAGAGATTATCCCTGCTAAATGACTAAAAGATTCCATCACAGTCTAGAAAATACTGCTGAGGTCAAATATGTGTTCCTGTGAGGAAGAAGTGGTGTTATGTTGGTCATAGTAGAGGAGAGGAATAGATCAATTGATGTTAATCAGTCACTAGAATTACTACCCATCTGAGACGGATCGAAATCTAAGTAATCAGCACACACCTCTGTGTTAATGCTTGCAATGCATTTGTCTCTTGTATGCCATTTGGTATGGGATTTGTAAAATTTGTTGTAAAAAGTTGTTTTGTGATGTGCCATCTATTGGAATGACAAATGCAATGTATTTTATTACTAAAAATGTTTGTGTTGCTCCATCTTTTTAGAACAACAGAGACAGAACAACCAGAAGAACACAGAGATAATTTATCCATGTATTCTGTTGGCATACCTGTTTAATACTAGAATCCCTGAAGCCTACGAAAATATTCATAATGCTGGGCCACCTTATATTCCCTAGGCCCTCCTCAGCAATGTCTTTGTTTTGCAAATGTGTCAATCAGCACAAGCAGCAAGCACCCTGCTATCCCATCCCCCATCAAGGCAGCTGAAGTCAAGTCAGTTGCAAAATTCTCACAGCTGAAGTCTCTTTATCTGGTAGTTCGGTGTCTGGAATTGTATAGGGTTAATAATATATCGTTATTTGGAATACATACATTTCATGAGTGTTCCGTGTCTACAACAATATGTGTAAATATAGGATGACGGGAAATGCAGGGCAGGATATGTTGAACACATAATTAAGACAGAAACTTTTTTCATGTTACACTAATAATGACAAAATGTTGATGTGATGTGTATAATGTGTGAAGACTGAATTCCAAATATCTAATAAATACTTTCACAAAAGTTATAACAAAACAATTGCACTTGGCTGGTGCAGAGGTAAGAACTGCTGTCTCTTAATTTAGAGGTTGTGGGTTTGAGCCTGGGTCTTTCCCCACATTTACCATTTTAAGTAGTAAGCTGCTATTATTATTACTATTATATAATAAAAACATAAATTTGATTTGACTCTGTAACACCCAGAGCATGAATGTGACTGAGAGAATAAAATTGAATTAAAAAAAATGTTAACTTTTACAAGTAGTAAAAATTTGCACCGGGTGTTACAGACTCAAATCAAATGTGCCAAGCAGATATGTCTACTTTGTGTTGATTGATATTTGAACTTCAGTTTTTACACATTAATGGTTCTGCAACATGTAAATTGAATAAATTATTTTTCTTCAGGTATAATCTTGAATAAAAGCACACTTTTTTGTTATACCTTTTGTGAAAGTGTTTATTTAATATTTGGACTTCAGTCTTTACACATTATATACTTCACATCAACATTTTGTCATTATTACTATAACATTTCTTGCCACTCATTTCCTGTCATCCTACATTTACCAAGATCGTTGTAAACACGGAACACACATGAAATGTATGTATTCCAAATTATGATCTATTATTCACCCTGTACAATTCCAGACACCTAACTCCCAGATACAGAGACTTCAGCTTTGAGAATTTGATGTCTGATTTGACTTCAGCTGCCTCGGTGGGGATGGGGTAGCAGGCTGCTTGCTACTTGTGCTGATTGACACATTGCAAAACAAAGACGCTGTTGAGGAGGTGCGAGGGAATTTAAGGTGGGCTGGCACTACGAATATTTTTGTAGGCTTCAGGAATTTTAGTGTTAAAAAAATAGAATAATAAAATCTATTTATAAAACAAGGATTAGATAAATGTGGTTGCTACTTTACATATTGACATAAAACATAGGATATAAGACAGAAGAGGCTGACTGCTGTTTGTTTTTTAAAAGATTTTCTGAATTTTACAAAAGTTTTCATTTACTTTTGGAATTTTAGTGTGACATCACAATCTGCTTGCCTTCGCTCAAGTGCACAGTTCTGCTAGAGAAAGGTCAACTGCTGTATAGCAACTCAAGGTTCTTTTGTCTTCTGATTAAAGCTATGTCACATAATGAGACTTTTTCAGCATTTGTAGCCTTCATTCATAAAATGTTAGTGTGTAGAAGTCAGTGGCTAAAGGATCTTGGCTGGTAACTTGAATGTTGCTGGTTCGAATCACAGCAGTGACATTCGGAATGCTACTCCGCTGGGTTCTTGAGCAAGGCCCTTAACCTGCAATTGCTCCAGGGATACTGTATAAATAGCTCACACGGCACTCTGACACCAAATCTCTCTGGAGAGTGAGTTTAGGTATGTGAAAAATTACAAATTCCTAATACAAGAAATTGAATATGGTGATTAAAAGATTGAAAATTACTAAAAAAAAAAAAAAAAAAAGAAGCTGGTCACCTATTGTGACATACCCGACAAGTTTGATTTTGTTTTTAGTTGTTGGGACAGGCTCTGAGTACATAAGAGCAGACAACCAATGAATTCTCATCCGGAGGTACAATGCATAGAATGTAGCAACGAGGAAAAAGAATATGTATGTTTAGAACCTAAAGAAAAAAGGGCAGAGACTGAGGTGGAACTTACTGTACCTATTAACACTTCATATTGCGTAGGCTCAGTCAGGCAGCACATTATTGGCTGTCACAAAAAGGGATGAACATGGCTGTGCTGTAAAGTCAGCACTCTGTCAATAAAGTAGACATGGGCAGAGATTTTCAGTTGTTTACATTGGTATCCTAAACCCCCCTCCCCTGACCAGAAGCTGCGGAATGTGACAGTGGCTTTAGTTAAAAATTTAAAACCTTGCAAAAGCTAAATGTTTACCTAGCATAGTTAATCAGTAACAATTCAGCAGGAAAAAGTAGTTGATATTTACTAGTTACTATGAGTTCTAACTCACAGAAAGCTAGGCACAAATAAACAGTTTTACAATACTGAGCCTAAAAGATGGTATGCTATGTGGACCTGCTCGTCATTGTTCTGGGTTTGAGTGTACTGTACAACTTGGCTTGCAGTCAAATTCACCTGTTGCCCTTGGTGTCCATGGTGCAGTGTTGCCTTCCTCATCTCGCTTGTAGACTCTGTATTGTTTGCTCTACAAATTCTTTTGATTCTTTCTAGCACAAATGTGTCAGCACTTAAGTTCTCTTTTGCAGAACATTAGAACAATTTTGAGAAGAACTAGACATTCAGCCCAACAAGCATGTTTATCCATTCTTGAATTAATGGTACTTCTCTGTTTTCCCAGGCTGGGCTCAACCACGAGCTTACAGTTGGATTTCAGCACTAGAGTTTGGAAGGATTTCAGAGTGCCCTACTGCAAACAGAATGGGCCAGCTTTCTGACTTTTTTCACAGCCCACACCTTAGGCAAAAGATTGTTCTCTTCTGGAGCAAAAGCCAGACCCTGGCTTGACTGATCCTGGGAAAAGAGCTGAGAGCTAGGGCAGATAATAATGGTCTATAAAAAGAAGCAGGAGTTCACACTTTGTCTTTGATTTTTTTGAGTGCACAAAGGTCCAACCTTTTGGTTTGATAACTGGTATTGTCTAACCAAGACGCACATGTTTCTGTCAGTATGTTGTTTAACGCTCAGGTGTTAATTGCATTGATGTCAGTGTTATTTCCTTTTGTTGATCTGGTAATTATTAGCCCTGAAATTAAAAGGGGCACTTATTACTGAAGGTCCCCAAATTTTAGTCTAAGTCAGTGGTCCCCAAACTCGGTACTGGGGACCCCCTTTGGCTAAAGGTTTTTAGTCCAACCAGATTCTCAATAAATGATAATAATCTAATTTATTTAGCTGGTCTTTTTTTCTCTTTTCTTATTCTGCCTTCAGAAAAGTACATCAGTGTGATTTTACATTATAAGACATTTAGAAATATTTCTAGTGTTTGCAGTAGCTTTAAATGCTTAACTCTTTTTTTCCTATTATTTTTCCCTTATTTCGTGTAGTCTGCTCCTTAGTGACAATTAAAAACAAGCAAAGCAGACACCTGGGCGAACAACACTAAATGATAAAAGGCTGCAGCTGCTTCAGCATTAGACCCACTAATTAGTCAATAATGGAAAGGCAGAATGGATATCAGGATGAACAGAAATCTTCTTCTTCTTTCGGCTGCTCCCGTTAGGGGTTGCCACAGCGGATCATCTTTTTCCATGTCTTTCTGTCCTATACATCTTGCTCTGTTACACCCACCACCTTCATGTCCTCTCTCACCACATCCATAAACCTTCTCTTAGGCCTTCCACTTTTCGTTTTCCTGGCAGCTCTATCCTTAGCATCCTTCTCCCAATATACTCAGCATCTCTCCTCTTCACATGTCCAAACCAACACAATCTCACCTCTCTGACTTTGTCTCCCAACCGTCCAACTTGAGCTGACCCTCTAATGTACTCATTTCTAATCCTATCCATCCTCGTCACACCCAGTGCAAATCGTAGCATATTTAACTCTGCCACCTCCAGCTCTGTCTCCTGTTTTTTGGTCAGTGCCACCTTCTCCAGCCCATATAACATAGCATAGTTCACCATTTGATAGAGTTCTAATCCTCAGCCTGGCAAAACCTCTCAGTTCGAATCATATGGCACTTTTTACTGGTCCAGTTACTCTGAATATTTGCCTTATTGCTTCATTCACTCTAGATATAAAGACAAAGTATTGAAGTTAAAAAGCAACTTGGTATTTATTAAAGAACAACAATACCAGTAGAGGATAGTATAAAAGAAAATGTAGATAGCAAAGTCTAGATATATAGAGTCTTCAGAAAAGCTTACAAAAAGTGTCAAAAGATGAATGTCCTTGAGTGGCTTTTAATCTAGCAATTGATACTGTTCATGAGATGCTTTAGCTGATGATCAGATGAAAACGGTTGCACGTGTCTTGCCCTCTCCTGACATCGCTTTGCCCTTTCCTGATGTTGCTCTGTGGTTGTCGCTGTTTCTTCTTTTGATGTTTCTCTTGGACAAGGCATATTTATTTTAAAATTCTATGCGGGATTCTGGAAAATGTGATGTTACACACATTTAATTGGCTGGCTGTCACCATAATAAATGACTTGGCTTAAAGCCTTTACCCTGTTAAGTATGTCCAGCATTTCTTCCTTTCCCAAACTGTAAACCAATTTGGCAATTTCTAATCCCAAGGGTGCCCATCTGTTTTCAAGTTATAAAGTAATCAGTATAGCTTGTGGTATCATCCTGGTCTTCTACTTTGTTTGCACTGATGTTTTAAAAGTGAAGTAAACTCCAGGAAGAGCAGGTGCTTTGATGTTAATTACCTCCTTCTAAGTTAATCTTTTTGTGGGCAAAAAATAAAATATAAAATAAAAAGTGAAATATAAAATTTTAAATCCATTTCACTACAGGATTTTATATTAGAGCGTATTAGATTTTATTTTGTTGAAATAACATGGTGATTTTTACATTCAGTGTGTTTTCATATGCTTTTAATAATTTGGTTATTCACAGAAAAGTGGTTTCTAAAATGCTATGTGAACCCTTATTCCGATTAGAGAAACTGGATTGTTGTTCCCTGAGAAACCAAGTTAACAGATGTAGACTTTTCCATGAGTAACTTAAGGATTTTGTGGTCTGTGCATGTCTGTTACACTCTTTTGTCTGTGCATGTCTTAACTTCACATACACTTTCACCAGCCACAAGTACACAAAGATAAATTTCCTCAGTCACATGCTTGGCTGATCACTTTATTTCTTCACCAAGTAATATAAAGCATTTCTTATTTTATTGAAGTAAAAATACTTGTTTTAATATTATCCCAGTAACAGTGAGTGTAAGACAAAATCACATGTACCCTTATTCCACTCCTTTGCAAGGTTCAGTTGCACAGCCAAGTAGAACAGAGTGTGCTGCATGCAATCTGCAAACAGAAAACTATAAATATATGTTGAAGCAATGTAATCAGGTGACTCAGTGGTTAGTGTTTGTACTGCAAAGGATATAAAAAGGGGTTGGAAGTTATTTACCTCACAGCATACAGTATGAAGGACATAAATTATTTATAAAACATAAGACAATTATCAAAGGCTTCATTCTTGTTTTTGGATTTATGGTGGCCGATGACAACATTTAACTGTTTTTTGAGCAGTTTAATTACATTGGAGCATTTTGCAAAAGCAGAACTCCAGAAGCGAACTTGCCCATGTAAACCCTTATTTTTAAGAAACCTTAACTTACTTATTCCAGTTTTGTATGTGCATATAACTCATGTACTGACTCATTCCCCAGTGATGCCATTGTCTCACATTTAATCTAAAATTCTACTATAAAACTATAAGGAGTAATGGTTATTACCAAGTGCTATCTCATAACACTGATAAGTAGAAGAGAAAGGCTTTATAATTGCCATAGACAATAATATTAGAAGAAATGCCATTAGTTCCAAGAAAAGTACAGTATACAATACTAATGGATCTTCAGCCTTGATAGAACCTGTCATATATTAACGGATCATTCTAGATTTTGAGGGCTATGTAGCTTAAGGCTCTCCTACATTCAGTGATTTTATGTATTTGAATTCTAAGATAGCCTGCATCTTGTGATTGAGGAGTGGACTCTATAGTATATCTAATGGTTTGACATGAGGCAGTTTCACTGTTGCTACCCCCTATTTTGACACTATATTTCAAGGCCAAGAAGAAGAGAAAAGGGATTAGTAACAGCAGGTCATAACTGTCAAGGCTGTAATCAAGAATTAACATATTTTCATGAAGAGGTCATGCAAGTTAAAGTAAAAGAATATTCGTAAAAATATATATAGGATTATAAAATCAGGCACAGAAACAAAACAGTTTTTGTTAGCTGAATATTGTAATTCATCAATTTTTCTAACCTTATTTTTACATAGTGAGGTTATTGTGGAACTGAAGCCTGCTTTAGCAACAACAGCCACGAGACAGGAATCAATCATGGATGGCACAGCAGTTCAATACAAGGAATCATAGCAAGCTATCATTTTACTTAAATTTATTTGCCAATGAGTATCTAAGCTGGAGTCATTGCTACAGACACTAAATCAGAGATAGTGATGCAATCTATATGGAGATGTGTATCTTTTAAGTCAAGTAGATTAACTAAGAGAGGTAATTGTTAGGTTTTAACAAAAATGGAAAAGATTTTGTTTCACTTAGAGTTTTTCCTTCCTAGAGGAAAGCAGGAATCCTGGATGAAGAGGGCCTAATTCTAAGTGGCCAGTTGCTTGCTGCAAACCCTGACTTCGCGACTCTGTGGAATTTTAGAAGGGAGATCTTCTTGCATTTAAAGGAAGAGAAGTAAGTTGGGGCAAGGTCACTTAGATAAAGAGGGTCTATCCAAGCTGGGTGAGGTGTTTTACTTTGTTTAATCAGCATACACATTTACTCATCCCCATACTGTTTTTTAATCTGATCTCTTTCTCTCTTCTGTCTTTTGCAGAACCCCAGAGGAGCTTCAGACACTTTTTGAGAAGGAGCTGTCCTTCCTTGAGACCTGCTTACGTGTCAATCCAAAGTCATATGGGACTTGGCACCATCGGGGCTGGGTGCTGGATCACTCACCAAGTCCCGACTGGAAAGTTGAACTGGAGCTGTGTAGCAAATTTCTGCAGTTTGACGAGAGGAACTGTAAGGTTCTTTTGAATTAAACTAGATTTAATTCTAGTGCCTGAAGGGTAACAGTGACTGTGTATTTCACCCACTTAACTAGATACTGTTTCAAGCCTGTAACTGACATGCTTACTTAATTGATCTGCTTGATTCGCTTTTTTGACAGCAGAGTGAATTGAAAAAGAATCATTGTTACCTTCAAATGCACTGATGATTGCTTTAACAAAGACTTAAATATTGCATTGATAGGGATTTCCAAGTTTTTAAATGTTTGAATTGTTCCCCATAACATTTATTTATTTTTTCCAATTTTACCGTGAATGATATGTCATTCTACTATTGTAATCTTTTAGGCAGGGTAGATTTCTTTCATATGAGTACAAAATTCGACATGGTAGCAATATAAAGGAAATTAGTATTTTATATACAGTAAAATAAGGTGTTCAGTCACTTAGTGAGCACTCTGGAACAGTAGAATTCTTTTTAAAATTCTAATAAATGCTTTTCACAGTAACATTCCAGGATTGTAACTGCATATCCAACCAGGTTAGAAAAGAGTTATTTCAAGATGAAGCCTACTTATTTCACAGTGTGGATTAACATGTGTAATGGAGGGGAGGTGGAGACACTCATATAACATTCAGATCTGCATGTATGATTGTGTAACTTGCATGTGCAGACAGGCATTTGCTTATAGTTTATTTTGCAGCTTTATTTTGAATAACTACTACTATCAACACTTTAAAAAATTGTATGAAACAGAACTCATACACTGTTTATTCAATGTGTTAAAAAATTTTTACTACCCAGAGTGGTATGCTGATGTGAAAAGGGGGTCTTCAGTAGAGATGTAAGAAACCCATATAAACTTGGATTAAATTAAGAGAGAAGAAATGAGATGCTGGCTAAATAATTGACTACAACAAAAAATAAATAAAACACATACGAAGCTGTCCAGCAACTGAGTCTAACAACTGTCTCTTCCAAATGTTTGGGAGTCTAGGTCTTGAATATGTATTCTGCTCTCCAAAGCAGAATCCTTTTGAGATAGCAGGGTGTCTAGCGGGACATTCCCAACATAGTCATTTGAGTACTCTGCTTTCCTTCAGATTTGTGCACTAACCTCCTCCTGAAGGCCTGGCTGGGTCATCTGTTTGTTCATCCTCTTCCTGCTGTTCTTTCCAGTTTTAACTTACTTAACTTTCTTTCTAGTCCACTGCTGGGATTATCGTCGTCTAGTGGTGCAACGTGCTGAAGTCTCTCCTCAGGAAGAACTGGAATTTACCCATAAACTGATTGGCACCAACTTTTCCAATTACTCCAGTTGGCACTACCGCAGCACCCTGTTGCCACTTGTTTACCCTGATACTGAATGTCGGGTGGGACGTGCTGATGAGGAGGCGTTATTGACTGGTAAGTGTCAATTATGAGTAATTTGTGAAGAAGGAAAGATGGTTTCATCTTAAATTTTTATATGCTGTTTTGCAGAATATGAACTGGTTCAGAATGCCTTGTTTACTGATCCTAATGATCAGAGTGCCTGGTTCTACTATCGCTGGCTACTGGGGAGAGGTCAGTACCTGCTGTTTAGGTCTTCTACCTAAAATATTTTTCTTTTTTGTTGGGCTTTGTTTCTTAGTCTTCTTATTTGACTGTCATTAATATTAGTTATGAGCTCACAGAAAAGGAGTTTTACTTCTAACAGGTGGTTCCTTGGATAAAACAGAAACCCTGCTACCATACAGCTTTCATTCCTTATATATACTCAATCCCAAGAAACCAATTCCGTAATGTTTTAGTGACACTTTACATTTAACAAATACATGGTACATATACTGTACATTTAAACATCAAGTACACCACAATTTACTTGCGGGTAAACTGTTCTCAGATGTTATTTCTGTTAACAGCTGACTGTGTTGGCATGGAATAAACTTAATCAGTCAGCACGGTCTTCAAAAAAGGAAACATTTACGTCTCTCCAGTTCTCTCTAACCTGGGTATAAATAATTTTCCTAGTTATCTCCAATATCTTCAAGTACAAATTGTCAGATGACAAGTAATATACCAATTACCAACATAGATACCAGTTTGTTGGTTTCCACTTCATTTTCCTTCCTTTTGCTTCTGATCTTGATGCCAACCTTTGATTTTTCTTTTTTTTTTTTCCTGTGACTTCTACATTCTTACTTATAAAACTGGTACAATGCCTCCTGATTTCTGGCAATAATACGGTTGCTTCTAAAAGAAATTGTTGAGGGTCCTATTTTCCTAACAAAGAACTGCCTAAACAGTTATTAGGCTTACAATTTAACTGGACTCACTGGAGAGCACTGACAAACTACCATATTTATTATTATATGTATGAGTTTTGCTTTACAGCTGTCTCCCCAATAATTCCAAATTATATATATATTTTTTTCCATCTTTCTTCCCTAAACAGCGGACCGGGAAGAGACTGTAAGCTGCCTGTACATTAGCAGAGAAGGGCAACGTTTAATTGTTTCTTTTTCTCATCCTGTCAATGTGAGTATGGAAGTACAAAATGTTGTTTTTTTTTTCTTATGCTGAACTTCTAAATGAACCATTGTATTCTACAGTGTAAGGTACTATGAGAAAGTGTATACCACCTTCCTAATGTCTTCTCTTTCTAGTAGTGATGCTCTGCTTAATCGACCACTGATCTTAATTGGCTGATTTTCACTAAAAAAGACTCAATCAGTAATTGGTAAATTGGTTGATCACAAATAACGATTTTTTCAGCATCTGCTTTTCCAAGCTTTATTGTAATTTAATTGCAGTGTTCCTTTATGCAAAGTGTTAGGGTAGTTAAGTGAGCACACGTCTGTTTGCTGTGAACGTCCTGTAAACCAAGAGCAGGAAGAGCAGACTTTACCAGAGAGAGAGAGAGAGAAAAGACCAGAATATTAGCATTTACATTAAATAAAGTGAAGTAATAAACTGAGAAAAAGGAATCGGAGGAGCTATTCTGTGCAGTTACACAAATGGCAAAAAAAGTTACTTGAAGGAATTCAGACCTTTTTATTTTGTCTTTTAATTAAAATGAACACTGCATGGCTGAGTTTGGACGGTAAGTGAGCTTGTGTTTAATACTGCAGCTTACAATTTCAATTAGAAAAAAAAAAAGATGACGAAGAATTTGAAATTTCTGCTTAGTAAACAATAGCCCTGTTAGCTTGACAGCAGACTTTGTGTATTTCACTTGTAAACTTGTTAAGCATGTTAGCCTTGTATCTTCTTAATAAATACCTTATGAACATGTCACAGATTTTTCAGCTTTTTAAAAGGTTTGCACTGTGTTTATTTGTATGTGTCGTACAATGTATGCTTTGTTGATAAAGAAATGCATAATTAAAATTGTTAGCCATATTTATAATTACACATCAAGAATTAGGAATGTCTGGCATGAACACTGGAAAAAAAGACTGCATAAATATAGTTAACACTGTATGTGGTTGACCAGTTGCTGTTCTCTTCTTTGATGTAGGTGTTGCTGCCAAAAGATGAGCTGATCCTGTTTGTGGATGGGTTGCCTCTTCGTGTTACCTGGAAGAGCCCTCATCCTCAGTTAAAACGCAGTGCAATCTGGGTATCCTTTTGCAAAGTTAATAAAAGCGGGACTCGTGTAACATACAAAGGGAATGTGAATGTTTGAAAAGATAATTGTAGTATTTAAGACTGCAGAACTACAAAGCTGTAAATCCTGAGTCTTCTCCCATCTGTGAGTTATCATTACCTGCATGTCATTGAAAAATGTAGTAGTTTCAAATAAAGGTACACATCTAACTTTAATGCAAGTGCATTATGGGGTGGTACAGCACAGACTTATATTTTGTATGCCTGAAAAGAAGACCATCTGGGAGAATAAAATCTTAGGTGCTTATCATATACCATTTTACAAAAAATTTCAAATTAAATCCTTCTGTGTGAAAGGTTAAAAACACCTGCGTCATTGCATGTGCCATGTGAGCACTAAGACCATGTTGCAGTGTTTCAAACTACTGGTCTGTCAGATTGATAAACCTGTGAACATTACCAAGTCTTATATGTAAACATGCAGTGTGAGTGTCAGCCAGTCAAGACTTACCTTGAAATGCAGGAATGACCTTCAGGTTTTCAGACAGCTTTTAGAGTTGGGAACATTACTGCTAAACTAGGATAAATAATCTTAAAGTTAGAGTTTCCATAGTTTAAAGTTAATATCCCACATGCAGATAAAGTGAAAAATATTTACTGTATATTGTAACAAGCAAGGTGAAAAACTACAGGAAGCAGCACCTGAAAAGGTTTTAAGGGTTTACTTTGAAGCAGCACTTTCAACATCTAAGCAATCTGCAGAAGCATTTAAAAAGGCAAGTAAAATATTTTTCTGTGAAAACGTGAAAATAAAGAGATGGTATGAAAAGAATGTACAATCCACAAGTTAGGCTAGATATGTCGTCCTGGATGTTGTTCTGGGCACAAGAAAAGCAGCAGTAGAAGCTATCCAGAGAAGATCTTTGCCAGATATCAGAAAACTTGAACTTATTTTGAACAGCAGAGCAATTGTAGCATAATGTGATCTGACATGGGAATTTTACAGGCTTGAATATGCAATGCATGACAATTTTCAGTTTCTTGTGTTTCCTATTTAGATTTGCAGGAAGTTGGCTCCTGTTCCTGAAGCAGCAAATTCAAGTCAAGAACCAGCTTTGGACAGGGCACTTCCCTTTATAGGTCATACACACAGCTCCTCTCATACATACCTGGCACTTTAGTGTTTTCAGCCAACTTTACACTGGGAGCAAACAAGTATTTACTGGGGACTGCCATGCTAAAAGAGAATATGCTGTCCAACATAAAGTCAGTTTATTGAACTGAGGTCCAATGAGATGTCAAAATAATACTTTCAGTAATCAATATATTCTTTAACTAACCATCATAATAAATGCACTGTTTTAAGTTAACCGTAACTTACTGCCTAAATGTTATTAATAAAAATGTACTGAATGGAGTAAGCAATTGTCCTTAACCTCTTCTATGATCTGTGAACTGCCCCCTAACACTATTAATGCTGCCTGCTCAGAACATAATTTTAAGGTTCACTGGCAAGATGGCAGGATCCAACGAGAGTGTATTCTATATAAAGGTAAGTGGGCCCCCAGAACACGCCAATCATTGAGCTCATAACTAGCCAGAACTGCTATGCATATCTGCCCCTAGATACTAAAGGCAAAAATGTTAAAGTTATCACCATGTTGAAAAGAAAAAAACATTCTAGCTATGTTGCCCATGGATGTGTCCTTATTAATTTTTTTCTATCACTGCTAAGAGTTAGAAGCCTGATCACAGCAAGTGCCCTGGGGGATTCAAAAAGGATGGACTGCCTCACTTTGATGTGAGCTTAGTCCCTTAGCATTTTTTTTTCCTAGTGGGAGGTATAATTTTCCTGGTTTTAGGAGGATATAAATGTAATGTTGCCCTAAATTCAGCATATAGAATAAACTGACCTTGATATATCTAATAAAGTTCACCAAACTGACACAAAATTTTGGTATTCAATAGAAATTCAGTGCTCTCATGAACTACCTTTATTTTATGTGAGAAGGGGCCCTGGTGACATCTCTCCACACCAGTGATGATGCCAAGGACTCCAAATGTATATGGAATGGTATATTGATATATCACCCATGGAAAATACAAGTGCAGTGAGACACAAAAGTAGGAAGTAAACAGAAGCTAACAAAACACTGCTGCATCATTTACATTTAATTATTTGGCTGAGACCTTTACCCAAGACAAATTACATTTACGATAAAATTGGTTCTATTTCTTTTGGTTTTCCAACTGGAGTACAAGCAGGTCAAATGACTTGCTCATGGTCACTCAGTGTCAGTAGCAGGATTTGAACCCACAACTTAAGGTTTGAGGTCCAAAGCTTTAAACTCTATACCAGAGACTTTTGCAGAGCCTGTCTTTATGGCCGTTCAATCACAGTCTACCTGTGCACTTGCTTACCTTTAAAAATACCACAAAGCACTCCTCTTGCCTCACAACCTCATGCCCACTCCCCCAATAACCCTAGTATCTTTCTCCTGCCAGTGAGTCTTTTCATGAAATGGTCCTCTTGACTCCATATTCACTGGTCCTGGTTCTAGTAGCTTAAAACCCCTACGGGGTGAGTCATATCAAGCTAAGCCCCAAGTTGCTTCTTGTTCCAGCTTTTGAATCTTCATTTGCTACATGGAACACTCTCTAGAAGCTCTTGGTGTACCTGTACCTCTGACTCTTCAGCTGGTTTTAAGGGCCATTTTTATTAAATGGCTTCAATGTTGCCCATCCCCTAAAAGAATGACTGTGTATTACTCTGTAGTGGTTAAGAGGGGAGTACTGCCTTCCTTCCAATCCCTGAACTTGCCCTAGAATTGGCAAAATGACTCCTTTCTCCCAGCTTAGTGACCCATTGCCACCTGTTAACCTGGAGGTTTTATGGCCTCTCACTAGTCCTGCTATCTTAATATCTGGTTATCTCATGTCTAGTCTCCTTGAAGAATATTGTTACATTAACTTCCAATTTACAATGCCCTTTCTCTCCCTGACTGTTCAGTTCTGTATACCCAATATATGCACAGGGTTTACCACCCTCGACCTCTGCATATGCTAGAGGAGTGCTGTTTCTCTCTTTGTCCCTCACCCTTACTTTTAGAGAGGTGTTGTTGGACATTACTCTTACTAGTCAGACACCAGGTTGGTGTTTTATTTAACACTACATTTGTAGGTAGACATACAATACTGAAGTTGTAACTAATATGCTGCCAAAAAACATGCAAGTTGGAAAAATGCATGTAGATTGTGTGACATAAATAAGCTTCAGAAGATTAAAATGACCAGCTGCGGATATATTCACTGAATTATTATAAGCACTGTCCTCGGTGTGCTACTTGTAATAGGTTGATTAATTGGAAGTAGAGGTGCCCAATAAATGTAAATTAAAGTCTTTCCATTTCATAAAGCTGAATATTTGCACTGCATCAGTTTAGATGCCATGTGATCTTCTTCTTATGATCTAAATTTATCATTTCTAACCCACATAGGAAATTTCACACTAGACATAATTACAGTCTGAGTTGGAGAGCTAATGTGAAAGTAGCTTAAGTGTTTTCTTCATCACTTGTCTTTTTTGCTTCATCTACATGGTTCTGTTCTGCAGGTCGCTCTGAGAGTTGGTGCCGAGACAGTGCTACGGATCAGCAACTCTTCAGGTTGTAAATTAAATATTAACTGTCTTTGTGCTTATGAGCTATGAAGTGAGTGGCTCAAGGAAGAAAGAAAAATTGTATTAACAGTGAGTTATTTTTTGTATGTGCACTCTTTCAGGTGTGATCTTTCAGTGGAGAAGACTACTGTTCTTCAGTCAGAACTGAATTCCTGTACCCAGCTGCAAGAGCTGGAGCCAGACAACAAGTGTAAGTTAGCACTGGTCTCAGCCTCCACTTACGTAGGAGGGCTTCCTCAATCTGTATCCTTACTGTTTTAAGCAAATAGCATTGCTAATAGTGGACAGGCTCCAATTCAAGCAAGTTTATAGTATACATTTTCTAGTATGGTTTAGTTTAAAAAAAAACACACAATCATATGCAGTAAAGCACAAAAATACCCTGCTCTGCACTGAAATACAATTTGTGTATAGAGGCACGCTACCAGTCAAATGTTTTAGAACACCTCATTTTTTATGGAAATGCATGCAGTTTAATGTCTTAATGTTTCCTGAAATTGAGGCATAGAACAAATAAATATCAAAAATAAGTCAAGGAATCGTTACATGTACAAAATTTTATTCAAATTTTTGATTCATCAAAGTAGCCACCTTTTGCTGTTAAATGTATGTGGCATTCTTTCTATAAGGAAATTCAAATATTAGTCAGAAAGATCATCCCAACACTGTTGCAGAAGTTCCCACAAATGTGTTGCTCTTGTAGGTTGCTTTCATTTCACCCTTCTATCCAGTTCATTCCAACTAACTCAATGGGGTTTAAATCTGGAGACTGTGCTGGCTAGTCCATTTTTTGAAGTGTACCCTCTTGTTCTTTTAATGTAGTTCTGACATAGGCTGGAGGTATGTTTTGGATCATTGTCTCAATGTAGGATGAACCCCTGACCTACTAGACGGAAGGTATTGTGTGTGGTGCTGCAATATTCTGGGGTAACCCATTCAATTCAGAATTCCAGTCACCAACTGTGCCTCCTGCAAAAGAAGTCCAGACCATCACACTTCCTCCTTCATGTTTGACACTGAGGAACCATCCTTTCACCAACCTTATGTCATACAAACACTCTGCATGATGAACCGAAGATTTCAGATTTTGATTCATTGGTCCGTAAGACTTTCTTCCAGTCTTCAGTAGTCCATAGCTGGTATTTCATAGCCCAGGCAAGCCTTGCTTTCTTGTTTTGTCCTTAAAGGAATGGCTTTCTTACTGCCACTTGCCATGTCAAACCTGCAGCACAAACTCTATTTTCACAGTAGAAACTGAGACTTGTTTTTTTTCACCACTGTTAAGCTGTGCTTTTGTGCTGTGAAGTGCCTGTCATGCAAGCTGGTGACCCTCAGAAACTTGTCTTCTGATTGGGTTGTGACTTTGGGTCGGCCAGATCTCTTTCTGTTTCTAATTGCCTTTGGATTATGCAGGACACCATACTCACCGACATTGATTTTTTTGAATTTTTCCAAGTGAAAGGCTTACACTTCTATGGGCAATAATGCTCTCTCTCATTTCATTTGTTAATTGCTATTTTCTAGCCATTATCACCGGAATTTACAACTTTCTACAGTGTAATATTGTCCAAGAAGTACTTCAAAGGGTGTAGTAACACAGTCTGTTCCAACTTTGCTTTAAGACAGACAGAGTGTTTTGAAGTAATCAGTAGAATTTGGTACACCTGTGCATATTGTTGGCTTCAATTTGTAAGGCTTAATTTACTTTAATTACTGCAGAATATCTGTAGGTTGTAACCTATTAGTTGATCCCTGAAGAAGGCCCATTGGTAACATTTTGAAATTTGCATTTTTCAGTTTTTGCTAACCTAATCTTTAAATTTAAACCTCTGGCAATTTACTGCATATCTTTCCACCATTTTAGGTAATTCATAGTATTTCAGCTGATTAAATTTGAAGAAAAACTGGAAAACTGAGGTGTTCTCAAACTTTTGACCAGTAGGATATATCCATATATTTACAGACACCAGTGTGTGGTGAGCTTTCTTGCCCATAGTTGTAATCAGTTTTGCCCACTTTAAGATGTCAAACTGATGATAAGTAAAAGAAATTTAAAGCCTTTCACCATCTCCTCAGCGTCCTCACCTGCTGCTACATTTATTAAGACCAGTGCTGGGACACATTATAATAATAATAATAATAATAATAACTCATTACTGTTTACATTTCATTATAAATGGCAACAAGTGAAGCCATGTCCCATACACTTTGTACCATCCTGACACACTTTAAAAATACAAACTGCTGTACTAGAGTACTGTTTATAAGCAGCATCTCGGCATTTAACACTATTGTTCCATCAAAGCTAACCACCAAGCTCCTAGACGTAATGATACTCTGTCACAGGATTTTGGACTTACTAACTTTGAGACCCTAGTGTGTGCAGATTGACACTACTTCTGCCATGCTGATCTTGACCACAGGCATCCCACAGGATAGTGTTGCTCCTCCTTCACCGATGACTGCATGACCAAGCACAGCCCCAACTCCTTCATTAGATTTCCTGATGACTTCACCATTGAAGGCCTCATCACCAACAATAATGGGACACCTTAAAGAGATGAGTCTTGCCCTCTAACATAATGGTTCCAAGACATCAATCTCTCACTTGATACCAACAAAATCAAGGATTTGGTCATAGACTTCAAGAAGAAGGAGATAAAACACACTCATATCTACACTGGAGAAGATGCTGTGGAGCAGTTGTAATACACCAAACCTTTGGCAGCTACTGACTTGGAAACATAATATGAAGTGACAACCATCCACGTTGCAAATATTTGTATGCATGTGCACTTCATGTCCAGTGAAGTTTTTGGGAGCCCCAAAAATGTTAATAGAGCTCTTAAACAGTATTCAGATTTCTACCTGAATATTGCTTCTGGAAAAAGTAATGTATGACTGAATATCCAATTACTCACCTTCATGTAGGCTGTATATACAGTACAGTGTGCAACAGCTACACTTGTTCTTTACAAATCACTAGGTTTTGTTGATAAGCTCAAAGTTTATTTTTATAATATATACAGAATATAGAATAAATAACTTTTAGACAGTGGCTGTAAGTTTTGGCATGCTTTCTAAAAATATTTTTGTTTCATCTTTGTTACAGGGTGTGCACTAACCATTATCCTCCTCATGAGGGCATTAGACCCCCTTGGTTATGAAAAAGAAATGTTACAGTGCTTCCAGACATTGAAGGTAATCAGTTTGTTTTTGTTTTTCAAATGTCATAGGATTCATTGTAAAGTAATTGAAGAAACCACTGTCATTATAATTTTGGATATGGCAGACTCTTGTCAATCACTTTTTTTTTGTTTTTTATTTGGTATACTTTATTAATCCCCAAGGGGAAACTATCTTTTTGCATGACCTTTGGGAAGTTTAGTAAATTAACTGCACATTATTTTTACAAGTTGAGGTCTTTCTAGTCCACTTGTAAGGTTTGTCCTGTAAGGTGTGAATTAACATATTCTTTCCCTATTATCTTATGGATGTTTGCACTCCTGCAGCCTCCCACTGTCAGTTTTATTATTCAGCTCACAACATACAAAAAACAGCTACTTTTATTCTGCCTTTTTTGTTTGGGCATACACCATGACACACTTAAAGTATACATCTTGGCAGCATCCCAGCACCATGTCAGTGGACCCACGCTCATAACCATTAATAGTGAGCCCATGTTGAATCAACATGTATATATGTATGATGACCGTAGATACTGATTTCTCAGATTTTTCCACTAGATGGCAACAACTTGTAGTGCCTTGCAAAAGTATTCAGAAGTACACAGTGATATTAAAGGGTGGCACGGTGGTGCAGTGGTAGCACTTCTGCCTCGCAGTAAGGAGACCTGGGTTCGCTTCCTGGGTCCTCCCTGCGTTTTGTTTGCATGTACTCCCCGTGTCTGCATGGGTTTCCTCCGGGTGCTCCAGTTTCCTCCCACAGTCCAAAGACATGCAGGTTAGGTGCATTAGCGATCCTAAATTGTCCCTAGTTTGTGCTTGGTGTGTATGTGTGTGTGCCCATTGGTGGGCTGGTGCCCTGCCCAGGTTTGTTCCTGCCTTGCGCCCTGTGCTGGCTGGGATTGGCTCCAGCAGACCCCCGTGACCCTGTGTTAGAATATAGCGGGTTGGACAGTGACTGACTGACTGTGACAGTGATATTAGGGAATGATGTAAACTGGAATTTTTTTTTAAATTTTCACATGTGAAGTAGTGGATAATGTCCAAGCATTAACAGGGACTACTAAGAAGGTACTGAGTGATTTAGAAATTGTAGAGGGAGAAATGCTGTTTAGATTAAATATGCTGAAGTCTAACAATCACGATGACAAGAAAAAAATTATGCCAGAGTGTTTAAGGAGGTTAGTAGGTACATACATATACACTTGACACATATTTTTTAGAAAGTCACTGCAGAATGGGGAAATTCTAAGGACTGGACAAAAAGCAAATATCATATGCAGATAGTCCCCAGGTTACGGACATCCGACCTACGACTTACGAACAGGCCGCAGCTGCGACGCATGTGCCTCAGTAACTGCCGCTCCGTCATCTTCAGCCTGGGGATGCTGTAAGCGGTGGCTGGACGGAGGCTGGAGGGGGGCCGGTTTCACTGCTCGCGCAGTGTAGTGTCCCTCGGGTGGCTCCCGGTGGCAAGTGGTTTCACTGCCTGCCCACCACACATGGCTGCCCTGTTCGTTCTTGGTGGGCAGCTGGTAATGCTGCAAGCAGTGATCCAGTTGCGGCTGAACCGAGGCCATCGTGGGTGAACAGGGCGGCGGGGGGTAGCATTGTAGTGTGCTTCGGATGGCTGCCTATTGAATGGGGGCGATTCACTACCTGCCTTTGGCCGCACCGTGTTCGTTCTAGGTGGGCGGACGCTGCAAGCAGCATACTGTAGTGGAGGTGACTGTGAAGTGGCCTGGTGATGAACCGCCCGTCGATGCCCCCATTCATTCTCAATAGCAAGCCTGCTCAGACTGTTATGCACATACCAGGAAGTTGTCTCTTGTCAGTACATCAGACGTGTTGACGGGTGCCTTCCTGCTGTGATAGCGTGTACAGTGCAGTGCAGAAGAGCTCATCTTAACCTTTTGTCTTCACCCTTCAACCATGTCTCTGAAACACAAATCTGATGCAAGTGCTGGTGATACAGTAAAGAAGAGAAAAACCGTCATCATTGAAAATAAAGTAGAAATAATAAAAAGGTCAGAGAGAGGTGAAACTCCATCATTCATTGGCAGAGCACTTAGTTACAGTTGGTCAACAATAGCATTTATTGAATTTATGTACCTGTTCCGACTTACATACAAATTCAACTTAAGTACAAACCTATAGTCCCTATCTCATACGTAACCCGGGGACTGCCTGTAAAAAGGACAATTGTGCAGATCCACGTAAGTGTAGGTGAGTAAGCTTAACATGTATTGTGGGTAAATTAATGAAAGGAATTATTAAGTCAAAGATTGAGCAGCACATAGCATGAACAGTAGTGTTTGCAAATAATCAACATAGTTTCAGATAGGGAGGTTGTGTTTTACTAATATGCTGGGATTCAGTGAGGAAGCAACAAAAGGATACAATCAAAGAGGTGCATATTATGTTATTTACCTTGTTTTTTAAAAGGTATTTGATAAAGTCCCACATGATAGGCTAGCTGTAAACCTCAGATAAGTGGGAAATCAGGGTGCAGTGTGTAGATGGGTGGAAAATTGGTTATGGTAGCATAGGTTTATGGTTTGAGTAACTTTATCAGAATTAGCTGATTTTTTAAAAGTGTTGTCTCGCAGTGCTCAGTTTTAATGCTGCAGCTATTTTTAATATATACATAAACCTGGTAGGACTATAAGCAACAAGCTGGTTAAGTTGGCAAATGATGCCAAGCTAGGTGGGATGGCAGATAATCTAGAATCAGTGGACTTGGACAGATTTGTAGAAATGTTAGATTTAAAGTACTCCTCATGAGAAGGACATAGGAGTTGTAGTGGGCTCGCCACTATCAACATCTAGACAGATGTACAGAAGTAGTTTAGGTACAAGTCAAAAACGGTTATATGTAAGCTTTATAACATGCTGGTGAGGCCTCACCTGGAGTAATGTGTCCAGTTTTGGTCTCTGGGCTAGAGAGAAGACATAACAGCACTATAAAATGTCCAGAGAAGAATGACTAGGTTGGTTCTAGGACTGCAGGTTATGACTTATGAAGAAAGATTAAATGAGTTTAACCTTTTCAGTTTAAGCAAACAGAGATTAAGAGAGGACATGAATGAAGTTTTCAAAATTATGAAAGGAAACTTTGGAACAGTATAAAAATGTATAAAACATTTCTGCTAATACAATGTTCACATACTGTTTGCCAGAGAATCTCCAAGGGACTTCTGGCATTCCCACCTGGTTTTGGTTTCATCCAGTGTAATTTTCAGAAGTTAAATCCTTTAACTTATGTTTTTCTTAAGCTAGACATCTTGTTCCCATACTTCTTGAACACAGTCAAAATCGTAAACTATATTGAAAAACTTTTTATAAAATCTTAAAAGTGAGGTTTAGGATACAAAGGTAAAGAAAATAAATTAATGAATCAGGGAGAAAATCACACAAGACCTGCTTTATGCTTATTTTTTTGTTTTAAGAATTCACTTTAAGTTCCCCAAACTACTTGTAATTAGTTTAATTTAAAATATCACTTAACATAAAGTATCCAAAAATATAAATGAAACAGGAGCCGCTAATTCACTGATGATAACAAACAGAATGTTCATTACTGGGCTGCAGTTGTACACATTAATTCACATTTTGAAAAATATACGAGAACATAATTTTAATCATTAAATTAAAAAGTCTGTTTTGTTACAGTGAATAAATCAAAAGACAACATGTCCAATTTGGATGCATTTATAGACCAAATCTAGAAGCCACAGGTGTGCAAACAGGTAGAACTTGAAATCCCTGGTTAATGTGTCATTAAGTGAGGTATTGTGATTCACGTAAATAGGTACACTGTCAGTCCGTCATTTTCTAACCCGCTTTTGTCCTGAACATGGTCGTGGGGGGTCTGCTGAATCTTATCCCAGCTAGCACTGGGGGAAAAAACCCTGGACAGGGTGCCAGTCAAATGGAGGGTGCACACACACACCCTAAACACACACTGGGGCCAATTTAGGATTGCCAATTCACCTAACCTATTTTCTAAACAACCTAACCAGCATTTTTTGGACTGTGGGAGGAAACTGGAGCACCTGGAGGAAACCCATGCAGACACAGGAGAACATGCAAAAACCATGCAGGGATGACCCGGGATGTGAACCCTGGATAGGTACACTGGACTTTCAGTTTCATAAATGAATAATCCTATTTGTATATGGCCTCATGTGCATATTTGTTTACTTGTATATCCTAGTACAGTTTTTTAACCAAAATTGTTGAAAAAACAAATTCAATAAAAAAAAAAGTTAATTACATATTAAATGTGACATGTTAATCAAATGAATGGCACTACAGCAAACACCACTGGCATACAAGAAACAATGTTCACAGATGGCAAATATTTAAATGAACCAACTTTCTCACAGCCATTAAGTAAGTAGTCCCAAGTGAACTGTGAACATGCCCTTACATAGTCTGGCACAGAGTTAGCAGAGCTTGCTGTCAAAGATGACATTTTACACAAACTCTGCCTTGCATGTTGACTTACTGTACTTGCATATTGTTTCAACCTTCGGGAAAGATTTATTTGTGTATTTACAGGTTATAGTAATGTCATTTAAATGCAATATTTAGTCATGAGTTCATAATTCAAATGATGCTGTTAGTTGCCAGTTATAATTTCCTGCATTTTATAACGCAAATGCTTGTTTTTTGGACAATGATCATTAATCCTGTGCATGTTCCTTTTTTGATTTAGGCAACTGACCCAATGCGTACTGCATATTTTGATGACCTACTGAGCAAGTTTATTATTGAGAACAGTATACTGAAGATGGAGTATGCAGAATCTCGTGTTGTTGACTTGTCCAAAAAAGCAAGTTCTCTCTGGCCCAGTTTTCACTAAATAACTTTTATGTTTGAATTCTTTTAAAGCTCAAGTTATTATTCATCCACATGTGACTGATGTTCTTTGTTCTGTTCTAGAATTTGACAAACCTCTGTCACTTAGACCAGATGCAGCTGGTTACACACATGAACCTGACAAGTAACCGTCTGAAAAGCCTGCCCATCCATCTGTCTATGATGCAGTGCCTAGAAGTAAGTGGGGCTGGACTTGATGATCTGAGATGGTTTTCTGGAGTGCACACCTTCCTGCGTTTTAGTTACATTTTTAGCACTCAATATGTTAATTAAAAGTTATTTAAGCTTCATATGTATTCATTTTTGTTACTAATGGAAAGGATCAAAAAAGCAAGCTGTCTACACTCTACACTTCCCTTCATTTTTTATACTCTATATTTCCAACAGTTCCCCTTCCTATACATTCTGTGATTCTCCTCATAAAATGAATTTGCTAGAACACATCCCCTGAAAGCTTGGAAAGTGTTGTACCCATACTGGCTACAGATTATAGGAAGGAAGGACTAACCAAACAGGTTTATTTTTTGCAATTTTTTTTGATTGGATAAGTTTTAGCCAGTCAGACAGCTATTTCCCCAGTTTATCAAGAAAAAGTGTAGGTTGGTATCCATGGACCATTTTGATTTTCTGATTAATTACTTAAGTTCAAAAATTCTTAGGGCTGTTTCTTTAAATCTTTTTAACCCCTCTTTATTTAATACAGTACCTTTCATAGGAAGGACTTTCCAAAGGGAACATTCATGACACCCTTCACAAATAGGTCCATCAGCAAGAATACAATGCAAATAGTGAATAATAATACATTAAGCAAAATAATACAGCATATTATCAACGTTTCCACTACATAGCAGTCCTTAGCAGCCCAGTTGTTAGAGGCATTGTTAGCACAAAATGTTGGTTTGACTAGATAAGATATTTCATTGCTGAAAACAGAGCAGAGCTACCTTAACTGACAAGGTTAACAGAGTCATCAGCTTGTATTCCTATAGCTTGGCTTTTCCTTAGCTACTCTATATTTCACCCACTGGTCCTCTGTTCTTTTTTTCATTACCCCATATCTGAGAGACGTCTTTTTTGAAAGACTCCCCAATGTAGCTACAGCAAACGCCAGGCTGTGTTTGTGATCAGTGCTTCTTATGGTTTTGCACACGCTAGAGATTGTGATGAGCAGACAGACATTTGCTTGTAATTTTTGGCCTCACTGTCTGGTTGAGCTTGTTTGTTCTGTCGCATCCTTCAATCTACTCAGTCTGAGTTTGTTTTTTTCTGTGACCTGTGCCACTCCACTACACATTTTTAAAGGTCTTGAATGTTTCTTATGTGTTTATGAAATTCGTGTCCTCCCTCAAAAATAGTTAATGATGTCATCTCAGTTAGTTCATGAACAAGGCAATACTTCTTCTAGGGAGATCTGCTGTCAGCTTTGAAGAATACAACATCATCACTCTAAGCTTTTGGGTGGGGTGGGCATGGCCCTGTACTCCCTACTCTATAGGAAAAATGCCTTTGGTGTTTCTGTTATTGCAACAAACAAAATGTTCATGTTTGTTTTATCCCTCAATAGGTTCTAGAGGCCAGTGATAACGAGATTGAATGTCTGGAAGGGCTGGTGCAGCTACCTCGGCTGCAGGAGATTTCCTTGCAAAACAACCGTATCCTTACTCTGCTTGATATCATCTGTGTTGTTCTTTTCTTCTTTTTTATTAGAGATGTATAGTGACGTGGTAATTTAAGTATATTTAGGTAGAAGCCTTATGGTGTAGAGCTTTTTTCAGTAATGAAGAGACTAAAGCAAGATGCTTTTTCTAAAAACCTGATAGGATTTTATTACATGGCTAGTTTTTTTATTTTCTACTTTTGTGAGGAGAACTGATAGAAGAAAAGGTAAGAGGACAAAGATACTGAAATTATGTTTTCAGCAACATTTTTGGTTCTACATACAGTTAAAAGCAAAGGTTCACAGCTCGGTTCTTATGATTAAACCTTGTGCTTACCAAAATCATTGTCCAGTCATTCTCTGAAATAGGTATCAGTTGCCATCTTTAATAAACTGTCTTGGCAATAGAACCATAAAGGTTTAGTTTTTCTGTGAAATTTGAAAAGGTGCATACTTACTAAGAACATAGGTAGGCTTTTATGAGCCCTGGTGCAAAGGAATATTTTGATCCCTCCAATCATATTGATGGCTGTAACCACTGCTGGCTTATTTTTAATGTAAAGATCAGCCAAAAGTAAACCCAGTGTGTGAGAATCTATAGGAAGAAAAGTTGGTGAGATCACTAAGCACATAGGCATCATTGCCATTTAGGCAGAACATTTATTCAAAGTGCTCATTCAAGAACAGGTAGCCTTTTTTCTGGAGAATATCAACTGACAAGTATAATGTTGTGTTCAGTATATGTTTTAGATAGTTGATGCACTAATGTGGGAGTGGGTTTCTTGGCAAAAGCTCAGCTACAACCAGAGAACTGTGTGTGACCTCAGGCTGAGCTCCTGGCTGGATTGCCTTTTACCACTCACTGAGATGAGAGAACTTTTTTGTAATCCAAAGGTCTCTGATCGACTAGGCTACTGGCAGGGAGCACTTAGCTGCAACACCATAGAGTGAATTCTCAGACTGTGATAGTTGCACAGATTCTTTTTGTGTTGGTGACACTTGAATGAAAAAGCCTTTTGTTATCAGCAGTCTCCCTCCTTCTAGCTGCTTGTACACATACTTTCTATGAGCCCAAAGAAAGTATTTTGGTTATTTTTGTGATCTAGAATTGAAAATACTTGTATTTTTACTTTTAAAAGAAACTGCAATATGTCTAACAACCATCATGCAGTGCTTCAGTGGAACACACATGCACTAAGACCCATCTCATAAATAGACAGATATGTTGGAAAGGTTCTATGTAAGATAAACACAGAATGTTGGTGGGTACACTTACAGTACATAAATACATTATTGATACTAGAAGGGAAATTTCAGCATTAATACATAAATAGCACACAGAATACACGAGCTGAAACAGTAAGAAAGATAAATAGGTACTGTACATAAATAATTATATTGTTCATATAGGTAATAAAAGTTGCTAAATAATTTAGGAAATGTACTCATTGCGTAACATTCAGGTGTGTTTAGGGACTTTGTTAACTGATTTGAAGGTTTACAATTTTTCTTTACTTTATCAAAGAGTTAGTTATTACTTTTTTATTAAATATTTGTGTAACTGTGAGTCATATTCAAAAATAACTGAAAATAGAATTCCGTGTATCAGTAGACTACATTACATACATACTTTTTAACAGTACTTTATGATGTCATGTAGTTAAAAATGTAACCCAAAGAGGCTTGTAGTGGCTCAATAGCTTTCATTGACAGCAAAGTCCATGTCACATGATTTAAAAATGACATTGTTTAATGTGCTTTATTGGTCATGGAAGGTGCAGTATGTGACTACTTGAAGTTCAAATTTCTTATACATAATTTTTTTTCAAAGAAATACAAAGAGTTAAAATTGGTTAAGAGCTCATGGTAAATTGTTGACCCTGATGGTGAGCAGGTCTTGAGTTTTGCAAATAAATTATAGTCAGAGAACTGTCAATTCAGTACAGTGTGCAGATAATATGGCTGTGAGGTTGTTTTTTGTGTAACTTCAATACTAAGTAAATTTTTGTTCACTACATGGTCGCAGAGAGACACTTACATACTTTCTTTCCTCTTTAATTTGTTTCTAGGTAAGTGAGTTTTTGTCCTCAGGGGACACAGTTGACTCTAGGTCTTTTTAAATATGTTTTCAGTGTTTATGAACCAATCCACATTACTGTCCAGGTGCCCCCCAAGGAACTTTTATACTTGAACAATCTAAACGTTTACTCCCGAAACATAAGATGAGAGCCAGGGAAACATTCCTTTTCCTGGAAACAAAAAACATCTCCTTGGTTTGGCTAACATTGAACTGCAGGTGTTTCAATCCACACTAACAACACACAGTGATCTATAAGGTCTCTTTACTCTTCCTTACTCTTCTTCCTTTTCACCACTTATACATCCCAGGACTGTACAGTCATTTGGAAATTTAATGCAGGCATCTCAGAACTGTACTTGGGCTCTAATGTGCATTGAGTGAACAGGAACAGTGCTAGTCTTTTGTGATGACTGTTGCAAAGTACTTGTTCTGACACATAGCTCTATGGCCTCAAAAATTGTGATCTGCCTATTGACCAACCCTACTATTGGTAAGATGGCAACTGTTGCTGGTGGTATGTGCTCTTTTTATTTACTGTCACAAACCTAATATAATGTGTTCCAGTAATGTTATTTCACATTAGGCTATGTGATTAGGCCAGTCTAGCCTATATGTACAGTGGGGCAAAAAAGTATTTAGTCAGCCACCAATTGTGCAAGTTCTCCCACTTAAAAAGATGAGAGAAGCCTGTAATTTTCATCATATGTATACATCAACTGTGAGAGACAAAATGAGAAAAAAAATCCAGAAAATCACATTGTCTGATTTTAAAGAATTTATTTGCAAATTATGGTGGAAAATAAGTATTTGGTCACCTACAAACAAGCAAGATTTCTGGCTCTCACAGACCTGTAACTTCTTCTGTAAGAGGCTCCTCTGTCCTCCACTCGTTACCTGTATTAATGGCACCTGTTTGAACTCGTTATCAATATAAAAGACACCTGTCCACAACCTCAAACAGTCACACTCCAAATTCCACTATGGCCAAGACCAAAGAGCTGTCAAAGGAGACACCAGAACCAAAATTGTAGACCTGCACCAGGCTGGGAAGACTGAATCTGCAATAGGTAAGCAGCTTGGTGTGAAGAAATCAACTGTGGGATCAATTATTAGAAAATGGAAGACATACAAGACCACTGATAATCTCCCTCGATCTGGGGCTCCACGCAAGATCTCACCCCGTGGGGTCAAAATGATCACAAGAACGGTGAGCAAAAATCCCAGAACCACACGGGGGGACCTAGTGAATGACCTGCAGAGAGCTGGGACCAAAGTAACAAAGGCTACCATCAGTAACACACTACGCCGCCAGGGACTCAAATCCTGCAGTGCCAGACATGTCCCTCTGCTTAAGCCAGTACATGTGCAGGCCCGTCTGAAGTTTTCTAGAGAGCATTTGGATGATCCAGAAGAGGATTGGGAGAATGTCATATGGTCAGATGAAACCAAAGTAGAACTTTTTGGTAAAAACTCTACTTGTCGTATTTGGAGGAGAAAGAATGATGAGTTGCATCCAAAGAACACCATACCTACTGTAAAGCATGGGGGTGGAAACATAATGCTTTGGGGATGTTTTTCTGCAAAGAGACCAGGACGACTGATCCGTGTAAAGGAAAGAATGAATGGGGCCATGTATCGTCAGATTTTGAGTGAAAACCTCCTTCCATCAGCAAGGGCATTGAAGATGAAACGTGGCTGGGTCTTTCAGCATGACAATGATCCCAAACACACCACCCGGGTAACGAAGGAGTGGCTTCATAAGAAGCATTTCAAGGTCCTGGAGTGGCCTAGCCAGTCTCCAGATCTCAACCCCATAGAAAATCTTTGGAGGGAGTTGAAAGTCCGTGTTGCCCAGCGACAGCCCCAAAACATCACTGCTCTAGAGGAGATCTGCATGTAGGAATGGGCCAAAATACCAGCGACAGTGTGTGAAAACCTTGTGAAGACTTACAGAAAACGTTTGACCTCTGTCATTGCCAACAAAGGGTATATAACAAAGTATTAAGATGAACTTTTGTTATTGACCAAATACTTTTTTTCCACCATAATTTGCAAATAAATTCTTCAAAAATCAGACAATGTGATTTTCTGGATTTTTTTTTCTCATTTTGTCTCTCATAGTTGAGGTATACCTATGATGAAAATTACAGGCCCCTCTCATCTTTTTAAGTGGGAGAACTTGCACAATTGGTGGCTGACTAAATACTTTTTTGCCCCACTGTATGTAAAACAGATTATATAATTTATCTAGTATGCTTCAAGTAAAATAATATTTTAATCTGATATTCAATTCCCAGTACTGATTTGCCTAATCCCCCCAAGAGGACCCAAATTATTTTCCATGCTGCTCTGCTACTTTGTTGACCAGCAGTACAGTTTTCAAGTTGTTCAATAACAAAAGTGCAACACTAACACTAGTATAATTGTTAACTCAGGACTCTGCAACAAATGTAACAACAGTTGAAACTCTGCAAAGTAATTTTTTCTAAAGAGGGTCATCCTTGGGCAACACACTTCAGCCGTGCTTCATAATCCAGAATCTCTACAGAGTACCTATGGAGTCTGGGTGCACAAAATATGACTTGTTTAACAGGTTCTTTCTTTTTTTTTTTTGCATTCTTCACTTGAGTACAACTGTTGAATTTTTTTGAAGTTTTGTACATTATTTATTGGTACTATATTGACTTCAGTAATGAAAAAAGTATCTAAACCAACAAAGTTTTCACACCAGTTGTTGAATCAGTTGTATAAAAAAGAGTAGTCATTACATTTAAATAAAGATACCTGTGATCAGATATTAAATTTGCAATAATGTTTCCTTGGGTACTTATGTGACCATCTCTCTGGGCTGTGTTTAGGTGTACAAGAATGTACATTAGTTTAACATTGCACAAGTTGGTATCTATAAAGATTTAACTTTTTAATTAGGCTTACCTCAATGCTGAATGATATATAAAATGCACTTGTTTTATTCTGACTGAGCTCCTAAAGGAAACCTGTAGATTGGGCTGGGAAATAATGTGTCTGGGTGCTTTGCAAAGTGGGAACACATTATTGTTACACACAGATTTTAGCATACAGTGTCAATTACAGTAGTATGTTTCAGGTGTATTTTGGTGTTTAGAAACATATGTTGTTGGGTGTTTTCAAATATTTCAAACCCTGGTTTAGACTGATAAGCATCTCTTCTGGATCATGTTACTACATTGTTTGAATGTTTGCAGGGTTAGGTTCCATTTTTCTTTTTTCCTTACCCAAAAACACATGCTTAGAAAATTGGTGGTTGAAAAACTAAAGATGTAAATGGTAGTGGCTTCTGCTTAAAAAGGATGAAATGACAGAATGTGGTAATCCAAAGTGCTGTCTAATAGACTGCTTCATACTTCCATAGATTGAAGCACTAAATGTCTCCATTGTGGATAACTAAGGATGATGTTTCAGATGTACAGTGTTATTGTGCAACTTCATTTCTGTAAAGGGGAAAATATGGTTAAAGGTTATTTTCATACTGAAAGGAAAAAAGCAGAAAACACATATAGGAGGAGAAGGAGAGAACAAAGCCAGGGCAGATGAAAGTAGAAAAGGAGAGAGTAGGCGTGAAAAAAGGCTGCCATAAGAGACAATTGAGAGATTAAAAAGTTAGTCAATCATTAAGATGTGGAGAAATGTGTGACCCCAGATTGAGAATGAGGTTAGCTTCTTCTGTTTTTCTTTGAAAAGTGTCTCTGAAGCCCAGTAAAAGAACACAAACAGGGAAATTACTGTGGCTATGATCACTATAGTAGGTTTTATAAAGTTTTTAATTTTAACGGTTCAGATGTGTTCCCCGACATGGTCTGCTAGCCATCTCCCATTTCTGTATTCTACAACAATATGGATTTGCAACCACATTCACAACCACAGATGTGAGTGCTCTGGTTAAGACTAAAAGCACAATGAGAATATAAACATGTGTCTTTAGTAAACCAAGCAGTGACAGTAGTTGAATCAAAGAGGTGCATAGACTCATGTCACTGCTCTTTAGATGGCCATATCTGCGGCCTGCTCCCAGACCTGCTAGTTAGGAGCAGGAATGTGAAGTTGGTAATTTTCATATCAGCATAAAGGAAATTGTAGATAAGACCATACTGAATTATTATTTATGATTACTGTCAGGGTGTTAGGAGCTTTTGAAAGCCAGAGGGCTTTTAGAAACTTTACCAGGTAGTAAACAGAATTAATTGCAATTAATTGATTTATTTTATTGAATCAGTATTGTTTCCTTAACAAATATTTCTTTCCAGGGATTTCCAAGATCTGCGACCTCCGCCCACTAGCATCTTGCCCTTCACTTATACTGCTTAATCTTAAAGGCAATCCCATCACTGAAGTTCCAGACTTCCAGTCAGAGCTGTCAGAGCTGCTGCCAAGCCTCAAGGACCTTATTGTGTGATGGATCAGAATGACTAACCACTCATATCAATAGACCTGGCACATAACACACTCTCATCATACAAGGTTCTCCAAGTGCAGGATGTCATGTGGCCATCAGTCTCTTGGCAGCTTAGTGTTTGTTCTGTATTTTGCCATTTGTAGACCTGACAGCTGCAGTTCACCCAGCTGTGCCTAGATACTCCAGAACTGGTGTGTCACTCACTTTTCATCAATTTGTCAGGCTCCCCATCAGTGCTCATATTACCAGGGACCTGTAGTCCCTGCAATGAGAGGTATCTGCTCTGCCAAACTGGACAGAATGATCATTTATCTTATAGCAGTCTGTTCAATTGAAATTTTCTTTTATGAAGAGAGACAGTGAATACCACAGCCCTGTAGCCTGTTGCGGGGACATAGTATGGTACCAGTCTTACTAGTTACGAACAGCCACATGTATGTGACTTAAAAAATCTCAAATCTTTCTGGTAATACTGAAGATCTACAATATTGACCTCTCAAAATGTGTTCTTGGTCCTTCAACACCATCAACTATGTTTTTTTAACGATATTATTTATTGCTGCAAGAAGAGACACTAACAATATTGTCCTGCTGCCAATATTTAATAAAAACCTCATGCATAGTTGTCTGTTCCTGCTTAAGCATCATTTGCTGATTCCGTATTATAACAGTAGGATGATTGAATATTTGAAAGCTTACCTATAATATATGAGAGATGAGAACCAGGCTGCAGTCTGTCTAATCACCACTAGATGGGGGAAAATGCTCTGCAATCAATTAATGCCAGCCTTGTCCTGCCTGTTAAAGATTATTTTATCTAAATTTAGTTAATTTTAGCAAACTTTCTCACTTTGTTTCATGTGTGGTGTAACAAGTTTTCATTGTTCAGGATAAAGAAAAAAGTTTTTAAGCAAATTAATCATAAGGGAAAAGTGTATTTGATTGTATTACCATTATCTCATTAGGAAGTGACAACACTGGCATCTGTGTATGACTTTGATAAAAGAAATTCCAGTGAAAGTTGTAAACTTGTTAAGCCCTGATGTGTAAAATAGGAAAAGAATGGATGAATTGAAGGAGGGAGAAGACAGAGACAGGTAAGTCTAATTATGTGCAGTCTTATTATGTGTCTGAAAGAAAGTAAATGGTTCCAGTAGGCTGTTTGGAGTTCAGGTGTGGAACATCCTACTCAAATACTTCAAAACGGCTGTCAGTTTATCTTGGCTAAAGTTAAGTCCATAGGTACTTGTAGCAAAATACATATTCAATGTCTTACTTTCTTTTTTATCTAATATAATAGAATTTAGGATTACATTACAATGAATAAATTACCCATCAGTAAGACATACAGCGCTGCATCATATTCAAATCATGTAAGTTACCCTCTCTTGGTAGACTGCGGTAAATGAAAAATATTTAATATGAAGTAATTACTCAAAGAATCTGTAATATCCAAAAGTTTAGCAGACATTCTGCACGTTTAATTATTTGAGGACAACACATGCAAATGTCTGCCAATTTCTAAATCACTTTTGGACTGTTACTCGTAATCCATCCATCCATTTTCCAACCCGCTGAATCCGAACACAGGGTCACGGGGGTCTGCTGGAGCCAATCCCAGCCAACACAGGGCACAAGGCAGGAACCAATCCCGGGCAGGGTGCCAACCCACCGCAGTCAATTTGTAATGTTAAGTAAAACCGGATTTCCACCGTGTTAGGTGGGTTAGAATTATTCCTGTTAATTATTCCAGATAAGATGACGTGCAAGCAATGCACTATACGTTAAAACATTAGATTATTCTTAATATGTAATGCCCCCTTGGGTGTTACTCCAAACAGACCTACTGGAGAGTTTGGGATTACTTGAGTCCAAAACTGTTTGATACATAAGAAATTACTTTTATTTCAATAAGATCTGAGCAAGGGATGTTTCCTAAACATGTGACCTAGTAAAGGAAGGTGTCTGACAGTGTTGCTCGTGATTAGATTCACACAAATTGAAAAGGAGTATCTTATGGATGGCAGATATTATTGCATTATTTGGGAATCTAAATGAAAGTTCACAGTCCCAAACCTGCCTCAGTTAATACAGAAGTTCACTTTTTAAATAGCCATAGTATAATTTGGAGATAATAAAAGTATCTTTATGAAAACTAGAAAGCATAGGTATAACTTGAGGGAATATTTGGGAACTTGCTTAGTTTTTTTTTTTTTTTGTCTTTTTTAAGTAAAATCAAACTTAAGATGACATACAAGTCTATTCATATGAGATACTAAGGGCCTTTGCCCCCTGCTCGCTTGAATCGCCAACCCCTTTCCCTTTGTGCCGTTGTGAAGAGGGGGGCTGAACGCACCCCAAGGAGATGTGTCTGCTCCTCTGAAACCACGCTTAAACGGTGATACAATGGGAAACAAATACATTTTTTTAACTCCTCTTTGCTCGATCAGCTGCTGGCTTGCTGCCGCTGTCATGCTGTGTTATCTGAACTTCGCTCGCATACCAATTTCCCCCAACCCTACTAGCGCCTCCCCTACTAGGTCTCCAGGCTACAAAAAGGACATAGCAGCACTAGAAAATGCCCAGGGAAGAGCAACCGGCCTGATTCCAGGGCTACAAGGGAAGAATTATGAGAAAGGTTAAAAGAGCTGAGCCTTTTCAGTTTAAGCAAAAGAAGATTAAAAGGAGAAATGATCGAAGTGTTTAAATTATGAAGGGAATTAGTCCAGTGGATCGAGACAGTTATTTTGAAATGAGTTCATCAAAAACACGGGGATGCAGTTAGAAATTTGTTAAGGTTTAATTTTGCACAAACATTAGGAATTTTTATCTTTACACAAAGAAGTACTGACACTTGAGATAAGCTACCAAGTAGTGTGGTAGACAGTGGGACTTTCAAAACTCGACTTGATTTTATTTAAGAAGAATTAAGTGGATAGGGCTGGTGAGCTTTGATGAGCTGAATGGCCTGTTCCTGTCTAGATTGTGCTAATGTTCTAATGATTCCAAATGAAATCAGTGAGAAAAGGGCAACCCTATTTGGTTTCACATTTAAAAAATAATCAGAATTGGTATGATTAACCTGAATTAAACTTTTTGGCTGGAATATAATAGTTTAATCCTTACATATATTCTGGGTCAGAATAATAAGTTTGTGTAATGCAGTAAATGGCTAACTCAGTTCAAATCTAATAAAATGCTTTTTCTGCATTCAAACACTGCAAGATCTCAAAAATCTTTGTTGGTGTTGGATTATATATCTTAGAAATTATTGAATATATTGTGAAGATATGATAGCAACTGCCTGTCTTTAACAAATCCACTGTAAAACGTGTGAGACAATAGATGGTTTTAATAAAGGGTTCCAAATGCATTGTTGATTTTCCAATAACTTTTCCTACACAGTTTTTAAAAATTTGATTGGCTAGTGTTTTATTAGCCTTTCTTTGTGTCCATGACAAGAATGATATATTCTTAGTAAAAGTTGTTCTGTTTCTCTAGCATTCAATTAAATTAAATAAAATTAATACTCTATGCGATGCCATAGTTTTTATAGACCTCAGTAGTGAGTGATCTTGCATAGTCATCATCATTTTGACGATTTGACTAATTCTGTGGACTTTCCAGTTTACAAATTATTTTTGGGGTTTCCAAAATGTTTTGTCCTGTATCTTTGGAGATATGTTTTTTCAAGAAAAAGGCCAGTCTGTGTTAATATCGATTTGATAAATTCTCATCTGCTAATGATAATGTTGCACTCTGCAGGGGGGTCCATATACCCTATTCTTGCAGTCTCCTTGATAGAGGCCCTTCTCTCTGCTCTCTGAGAAAAAGCATATTGTACTAAGGATATAGTGTAGGAAGATTGTCACTTGGCACACCTAACATTTTCAGTTATCAGTGAAGAGCAGCAGCAGTAGTAGTAGTAGTAGTAGTTGTGGTAGTATTAGTAGTACATACAAATATGCATTACACTGCCACTATTCAGGTCCATGACAATGAAAGATGTTCTAAAATGCAGAACTTTATTTATTTAATATAAAGCATAAATCATTTAACCTGATGTATCCCATGGTTAGATGATGGCATGTCCTGCCCTTGGCTTTTGAATTTGTGGTACTTAGCCACTTGGAGGATCTTGTCTCAGGCATGTTGACTGAAAGTGTGGTGACTAAAGGCACTGTGAGTGTGCTTTAGCTTCCTGGGCAGTCTACTTTATACAAAATTCACCAGAAAAATTTCAATTCAATATGTTTTCCTAACTCTTATTAGTTAAAACAAATGTTTCTAGCTGTTCAACAGTTGCTTACCATCATTTATAGATGCTGTCCTTTGAAGATCCAAGCTGTTTTTCATTCTTTTCCAAATTACTATTTTCAGTTAGAGTCCGGTCTTAATAAAAGTTTAAAGTCTACACCAATGCACATAATCCAGAATGTCAACCACTGACCAGCACTGTGCCCAGGACAACAAACTGGTTAGCACAATACATTACACTTCAAATGGATTAAATCACTAATTGCAAAATACTACTGCGAAATAAATGGCATTATTACAAGACTAGATTATGTAGTGAAAAACTCTGATATGCTATATAGGGTCACGCGGTATACCGGTACTGAAAAATCCAAACTTTAAAATGCTGCGGTACCAGCATTTTGATACTTACGGTGCCAGAATTAAATGTCAGCTTTTCACATAAACCCCTTCCCACCAGAGCAGTCAAAGAAAAGCCTGCTCATGTGTGCTCGAGACTTCACAAAGCCACGTGCTTCGACACGATTGAGACTTCATGGACACCACCCAAACCCCTCCACAAATGCTTTGACGTGATTGAGACTTCACAGGGCGTATCCCAGTACCATTCTATTGCTTTGATGCCCATTTTATGCGATCATGAGGCAAGCATTGCACAGTGAAGCATGATGGGGCGTTGCACCAGGGAGGCTGGAATAAAATTTGATATTAAGGGATTGTGGCAGTCATCTGTTATTTGCTTTGGAGAAATTTTGGTGGTACCGGCACTGAGGTCCGAAAGCTGGCATTGAGTCAAAATTTTAGTACTATATTTCTGTTGTGATTTGAGTTTTTTATCCGTAAAGAATTTTAATTTCATTATACATTTTATTTTATTTTCATTTTGAACTTGCTATTAAGTTTATTATCATTTTGTGTGATTTTTCTTGGCTGCAGCCATGTTGGTTACTGCTACTTTGTGTTTTGCTTCCACGTGACTGAAAGTCGTCATGTCATGATATCACGTGCTGTCACCTACTTAAGATGGTGGTACACAGTCACAAATTGTAAAACGTGAACCTTGCGTGACAATTAGTCAATAAACTTTTCAGAGAGTTAGGAATTTTTGTGTACTTTGACTTGGTTTTTTGGTTAGTAATTTGGCTTTCATAACACATAATTTTAACTCTCAATTTCAAATTGTGAATAATTTTTGAAGGTGAGCCCTCTCTCATCTCCTGGTCCTTAAACAATACTCTCTTTCAGCTTAAATATTCTCCACCTTTGTAAATATTGTCAGTTTCCATGGTTCACATAGTTTATGATCCTTTAAAAAATGTAAAATTATTGAGATGATGTTATTGCTGTTGAGTAGATGAGTAATCTAAAGCAGTGTTCTTGTAATAGGTAACACTCTGTGATTACACATACTGAGAACTAAAGAAAGAACACTGGCTATAAATTCATTATCATGACAGGTTAGCTGAAATTAGTCTATAGTGTCATGCAGTTTCCCACTACTGTAATATAGTGCTTTTCTGACTCACAAATTACCTCAAAGACCACAGAATTGCTTTATGAATTAAAAATCCCTACTCCTCTCGTCTTATTTCCATAACTGTAATGAAGTACTGAACCTTTCCAACCCGCCCTTCTGTAGCCTAGGTTGGTATGACTTCAATAAAACTTAAGGTGTGAAAACTTTTTTTTTCTTTTTAATATGTGATTGATAATTGAAATATTTAATGAATAATCACAGTCTCCCTGTCTTTAGTTTTTATATTTCACGTTTATTAGTAATTTCATTTTTAGGTTTTGAGTTTTCCTTAGAAGGCTGTATTTGTGTCCAGCCTATATTTAACTGTTGAAAAGTGTGAAGGGTAACCAGTAATGTGTCTCAGTAACAGAGGATAAGGAAGAAATAAAATGAGAACAGCTCTGCTCCATATCACTCCCCCCAGAACTCTAAATGAGGATAAGTTCCAGCAATTCAGAAACAGGACACACCACACAGCAAACCACACGAACAGTCTCCTTCTGACAATAAAATAAAAATCTAGTACAACAATCAAAAGTAACACAATATAGCTAAAAAAAATGATCACACTTCAATATTACTGATATTATATGTAGTCTTGTATGTACTCATACTTTGTTATAGAACAAGGCTAATAGTAATAATATAGGAGCCATCAAGAAAAGCAATGTTAATGTAGCTAATAATCTTGATGATATTATGATATTACTACAGTCTACAGTTACATACAGAATTATTAATTTTCCTCACATTTAGAAAAAAATCTACAGTCAATCAGCCTGAGTACTAACCCTAAAAATTATATTTATGTTAATAATATCAGCCAGAATTAACCTAAAAAGGGAAAAGAAGGGCATTGGCCAATTTATCGATGAATAAGACACTTGGTTGAGCTAAGACAGCTTGAGAGCATACGCTCATTACAGAGTGTTGCTGCACCCACCACACGACACGGGCGAACCACACGGATTGAGATCCAAGTGCAGCCATGCAACGGGTGACAACTCCGCACCACACTGAGACAGTGTGAGGTATTTTATAGTGGCTGGAGTGCCAATCCTGCCATCAACCCCCAAGTTTTCCCTGTAACTTGGAGAAGCTGCTTGAAGGACTGAATGCAGATTAACGTCATACCCAGGACGGAGTAAAATGACAGAATATATGAATAAGAATATACTATCAATAACATTCACAAGACTTTGCTACAGAACTGTACTAAATCATTACCATTATGTAATAACACGGTTTATATTACTGTTGTTATGTTATTAAATTATTAACTAAAATACTGATAACTGTAATGCTGCTAAAATAACAATTAAGGCTTGTAATTTTCCACATTAAAAATAACACTATAAATGCTACAATAGCTCTTAATTTTTCTGAGAAACTAAAAATACAGTACAGTTTGCTCATTATAACTAGTACTTTTAATACATGATGGCACTAGAATTCTGCCAGTTATAACAAAACCAAGAAACAATTCTATATATAATATTAATAAAGTATTTAATAAATTCCACTGTGGGAAGTGAAATACTTTTAGCACATGTATAATAATTTTAGTATTACTAAATAACATTTGCTAGACTTCATATTTAATCTGAATACAGTACTGCAATATAAAATACAGTTAATATTGTCAGTTATTATAACTGAAGTAGCATCATCCTCTCAATTAAATGGAATGAAAATCCTCTCCCATGAGCAAATCAAGAATTTTCTTATCTCTATGGCTGGACACACACTGTTTTTCCTGTGAGATGAGTCTGAGAATTTTTGCGGCAGCAGGGCAATAATTGAAAATGCAGGGGAAACAACAACTGGAAGGTTCAAGGAGAAGAAATGGACAATCAAAGTCAAAGTCCAGATTGAAACTTTACTGATATACTCACAGATAATTACTGCCCAGTGACTGAGTGGCAGACAGAGGAAAAGCTGAGATGAGTTTTCTTCTGACGACGCAAACACCACCGCATACCTGAGCCAGTTGCAATCAGTTTTTCTGGTATTTCTTTAATTAAATAAATAATTACAAATGTAATCTTTCAGCACTATTAGGGCACGTTGATCTTTTGATGGAACTGAAAGACTAATTTTTTCACAGGACTGCATCTTTGAATTATTACTATCTTATGCATTAAAATCACATTTCCATAATCAACCATGTTGATTCACGTACAAAATAGGGATTCGGGCAACATTAGGACCCTGGTATGATTCCTAACTAGTGCCTCTTCTCTGTGGAGTCTGCTTGTTCAATGCAATATACGTAACTGTTCTCTAAGACTGACCTAGAGTGCTTGTGCAGATTTACAAATATTTAAAAATGTGTCTGTGTAGTAGAACAAGAGATGCCAAGTTAGATCACTCTGTTCTGAGAACCTACCTGGACTCTGTGGATGCAGCAGCAGACAGAAAGATGTTGGCCTCATATACTCCGCACGAAATCCTGGTCAACCTACAGAGTACCTTCAGCAAAAGGCTGATTTTATGGAGGTGCTCAAAGCAGTACTACTGTTGGTCTTTTTAACCTCCTTCCTTTAGGTATTAAAACATAACGTTTGGTTAGACTATATTTTTCTGCCATTGAAATGCATTAATTTTAATTAGATTATGAAATCTATCTATCTATTAATTATAGAGTGTCTTTCGGACCTATTCTAGAAAGTTGATTCAGTTCATCTGGACATAGTTCTTTTCCAGGGAGACACTGTACATTATATGACTCATCCAAGTGACTTCCTCAGTCTCAGTTGACTGCAGGTTTCTCCAACCTTATAAACAGTACCTTTGCACAATGACCGAAACTAGCATCATTGACTAACAATGGGCCGTGTGATCAGTGATATGCAAATTGTCCATTGATCAATGGCCATGAGTACCATTCACAGAGAATTGGGGAATGGCTGCAATCACAGCATTGTAAGATGGTGAAAGATGTACCCTTAGGCCCCCTCGTCGGTTCAGAGATGGTCGTTCTTTTTTCACGTAAATGGCCTCCTTGAATCTTCACTCAAACCAGCATTCCTCCCTGTCCAGGATGTGCACATCTTCATCACTGAAAGAGTGACCACTGTCCTGTAGGTGTAAATAGACTGCAGAGTCCTGGCCTGACGAGGTAGCTCTTCTGTGTTGTGCCATCCGCTTCACCAGTGGTTGTTTGGTTTCCCCGATTTCCTTACCTGGATTATTGAGCATGCATTGAGATTTTCAGACCTATTGTACAGTGCCATTCATATCTATTTGTTGTATATAGTGCCTTTTCTATCTATCTATCTATCTATCTATCTATCTATCTATCTATCTATCTATCTATCTATCTATCTATCTATCTATCTATCTATCTATCACCTTGACTATGTTGTTGCACATTATTCAGCACATATCATAAACAGGAAATTAATGCCTCATGGGATTTAGGTTTTGAAATGAAGACAGGACTCTTGACCAATGAATGAAGGGGAGAGGTGGGTCTTCAATTCAAAAAGTCAACTCTGTGAGGTTTTAGTTTCCTGTTTATGATGCATGCTGATTTTTCCAGGGGTATACTGTTTATTTAACAATATTTTAGAAAACTAGCTTGTATTTTGTGTGTTTTGCACACACGACTGGATAACTGACATGTGGATTATGTAACTCAAGTAATGTGAGATTTTTTTTTTTTCATTTTTCACATTCTTTGCCATTGTGCAGCATTAGTCACTAATGGCTTCTATGCTATCAAAAAAGCTTCATGAAAACATGAGATTACAATTTCTCCTTGCCCATCACTACAAACTAAATGGGGTAAATAACACATAAAAATAACGTTTGGGTGGGGTATTGACTTGGCAAAACTTTATTGTTGTACAGCGTTTCCACTATAATATATCTTAAGGTTGGATTTTTTTCTCTTTGTGAAATTTTTTGTAGTGCAGAAAACTGCAAATGCTATACAGCAGGGGTGTCAAAATCCAGTCCTGGAGGGCCGCATTGGCTGCAGGTTTTCATTCTAACCGTCTTTTTAATTAGTGAACCATTTTTGCTAATTAACTTCTATTGCTTTAGTTTTATTTAACGAGACTCAGGCCCCTTAGTTGTTTTTTTTTCCTTAATTAGCAGCCTAGCAATAATGAAACACAAAACAAGCAAACACATAACCAGCTATCCTATCCTCATCACACAATAGCTGCAAATAAAGAAAGATGAAGGTCTCGGTAAGGTTGATCTCTCAGGTCACCAAAACATTTTGTCGGTGTTGTTAGAAAAATCAGAAAATCAACAGTTTTGGAAATGTCTGCCGTGGCAGAATGAGAGCAGCAACAAGCCATGGAATTAAATAACAAGTTTAATTAACAGCAAGAATCAGCTTCTAATTAAGAAGCTGGTTGGAGTGAAATTGGTTGGAATCTGAAGCCCCTATTTAGCTGGTCATCTTTTGGCTCGTTTCACATCTCATTTCTGTTTGGCTGCCATTTAATGAAGAAAAGAATCAATTCAGAGGACTGAGTCCTTAAAAACAGGGCCAATAAATGAAGTCAAAAGAAATTAAACAGCAGTGAAAAGTGGTCAGTGATTAGGAAAAGGGTGAGAATGAAAACCTGCAGCCATTGCAGCCCTCCAAGCCCGAAGTTTGACACCCCTGCTATGCATACAGTAATTATGCGTAGTTTTTTGAGTTGTGAACAAATATTATTGCTAAACAATACATTTTCTTTGATTTAGACTTTTATGGCAGTTGGTTTCCTGTACTGTAACTTAACTTGTAAAAGGTCATATCCATAATCAACATTTTTCCTCTATGCCCATAAACTCTTTGGAACGGCATTTTTAAAAAAAATTTTGGTGTGTAGTGAACGCTCACTCAGTAGCATTTAAATATTTCTCAGGTTTGGGTGGGATCTGAAAGCTGTGTTTGGTGTTGAGCAGAGATAATGGGTTTTTGAGTCCATTCATTTTGTCAGACCAGTCAGAGGTTTTGTGAATGTAGTGTGAAGATTTGGTTTTGTGGTTAGTGAGAACAAAGGGTGAAAAGTTTCAGGAAATGTATTCTAAGAATTGTAAAATACTGTTAATATCTATCCACCCTCTCATGTATTTGATCTAGGCCATTTTTTTACAAATTAACAATTTTGCTGTATTTTATATAGTCCCTTTGCACAGTTCGAGGTGATTTACAACTGAGCTGGTTACCATTGATTTTGCATATCTTTTAAAATTAAAATAAGGCGGGTTAAGTGGATTGCAAATGGCCATAGCGGCAGCTTAGTGACATTTTTACAGTCCATCTCCTTTAACACCAGATTACACTGCCTTTTTAAAAACTCTCTACATTCTCAAAAGTGTTTGTCAGGGCAGGCTTCGGGACACTGCACTATTACTGAAAATTAAAAATATATATATTTGGCCGAGTTTAGGATGCTACTAATAAGAAATGCAAACAAAAGTGGAGTAGACGTGCAGTTTTACAAATTCTCACTGTAAATCGCAGGTCTCGTCACCTCAGATTGTACTGTGGAAAACTCCACATGAGAAAAAGGAAGCCCAATAAAGAAGACCCATATTGGGATGGGCATGGATCGGCATTTCCTGAGCGCTAATTTTTCACCTCCTGAAATAAAAAATCAACTTCACCTGTTACGTGACAGTTTGCTGCGGCGTTCTGTCCCTGTGATTAACTGCACACTTGCTGCTCTCTGCGTCAGTTTTATTGTCGGCTCTGCTGTTTTTGTTTGTAGCGCTTCTTGTTTCCATAGTAACAGGACGTTCGAACTTTTTTTCTTCTTTTCTTTTCATGCTGTCATAATTTCTTCTCTGGCTTGTACCTACCTGCCTGCGCTCACATTAAGCGGGCGGCACCCACCTCTCTTCCGTTAGTTGACGTCGCGCCCATTATGACATCACGAGGCGGGAGTGTGTGTGTGAGTGAGAGAGCGAGTGACGTAATCTCCAGTTAGGCACATGACCTGGTGCTAACCTCCGAGAGCAGGTCACCCATTCAGACCTCACCCGGCTTCGCGCAGTCGGTGTGATTTTCTCCTTTCCGTACCCACCCTGCATTCTGTTGAGAAAAGTAAATGTTGATCTTGGGGTATTTGTGAGTCAGCATCAAGGAATCTAATACATTTAGGCTTCTGTCACCACTGGAAGAAAAGGAAGCTGAAGGTAACCAGGGGTCCAAGGCAGGAATGGAGCGGAGGCTGAGACACCCACGTTGAATACAGTTACAAAAGTTGCGGTCTGTTGTGTGAGACAGCATCTACGTTCAGTGATGCTCCTGAGGAAGACCAGCCAATTGGAGGATAGCACCGGATTAAAGAAGAGAAAGTGGCCATTTCTAACGCCTTGATGTCGAAAGCAGGAGTCATTGGTGACTTATTTTAGAGCGGAAACGATGATAAGGTGTAGATCATCCAGGAAGCAGTAATGAAATGAGAGTGAATGAGTATACTGTAGTGTGGAGAAGTGTAGCTGAGCAGAGTTGTGATTATGCAGAAGTGTGAGGGGATGCAATGCTAAAAGTGGTCCAAGGGTGCTGGTGTGACAATACAGTGGTGAAAGGTGCTTGTGAAGTAGGGGATGGAAGGATACGAGTGAGAGGGCACTTGAGCAGTAAGTTCAGGTATTGGACTGATGTAAGCTATCAAGGGGGCCAGGGTCTAAAAGTAAGGGGAAGCAGTGGTGAAGCGTGTAGAGTGCAGAGACCGGGTTTAGGGTGCACTGTTGTAGTGTTTCTGTGCTGCAGGAAGCGCGGAGTGGGTGCGGTGCATTCAGAAAGTATTCATACTCTTTCACATTTTGCTACGTTGCAGCCTTATGCTAAAATCATTTAAATTAATTTCCTCTCTCCAAGCAACAATCAGTTCACCAGAGTTATACAGCGTAAACAGGATTTTATACATTTTTGGAAATTTATTAAAAATAAAAAACTGATATATCACATTCACATAAGAACAAGTATTCATACCCTTTGCTTTGCACTTGATTTTTGGCTGCAGTCAAGCCCACTCTATTGATCAGTGTTGAGATTTTTCTACAGTTTGTTTGGAGACCACCTATGGTCAATTCAGTTGACTGGACATGATTAGGAAAGGCACCTGCCTGTCTATAAGAAGGTAAGGGGGGCAATTGTGGTTTCTATGGGTGTAGTTAGGCAAAAAATGTAAAACGTTAAGATTTGGTAAAGGACAGAAAGGGTGGGGTGGTTAATCTTTGATTGCATAAAATTAAAATGTGGAAATTAAGAAGGAATTTACCAAAACACCAGAGAGGCTGACAAAATAACAAATGACTGTGTAAAGCCAGCCATGCTGTCCTGGATCATTGGGCCCTACACGCTTTTGATCTAAAGGTGCCATTGAGTGTTGTCTAACTAGTATGGATCAGGTCGGGACTCTGATGGAGTGTGACAGTTACAATCACTAGGATTAAACTCGTACTTTTACCCCCAGTGGCACCCCCTAACACTTCAAATGTCTGGCCTGTTCACACTGTTCTCTGCAACACCTTAATTCAGATTGTATGGTCTGCCACAGCTCTTGCCTCAAAGTTCTTCTTGTAAGAAACAATACCAGTGGGTATGAAGGTTTGCATTAGACTGCACATTATGACCAACAAACCCATCAGCTGGCATCGCTTCCTTCTCATTTCAGATCATCCTATAAAGCAGGGGTCTCCAACTCCTGTCCTGGAGAGCTGCTGTTGCTACAAGTTTTCATTCTAAGTCTTTTTTTAATTAGTGACCAGTTTTTGCTGCTAATTAACTATTTCCCTTTATTTTAATTGACTTTTACTCTATGAGACTCGGACCGCTGAATTGATTCTTTTTTCCCTTAAACAGCACCTAAACATAAATTTAATGTGAAGTGAGCCAGCAGATGACCAAATAAGCTGGGGCCTCAAACTCCAACCATCTTCAGTTCATTCAGTTTCTTAATTTGAAGTCAATTCTCATTGCTGAATAAATCCGTTATTTAATTCCATGGCACCCATTCTGCCATGGCAGACATTTCCAAAACTGTTTATTTTCTTTTGTAAGAGCGCTGTCAAAATGTTTTGTGGACCTGAGCAGATCAACATTACTGAGACCTTCACCTTTCTTTATTTTTAGTTATTGTGTGATGGTTGCATTGCAGGTTGTTGTTTATATATTGGTACATTTTGTGTCTTAATATTGTTTGGTTGCTAATTAAGGAAAAAAGAAATAATGAAGGGGCCTTAAGTTGTGCATCAATTAAAATTAAGGCAAAGAGTTAATTAGCAGCAAAAATCTGGTCACTAATTAAGAAAAGGGTTAGAGTGAAAACCTGCAGCCACAGTAGCTGTCCAGGACTGGAGTTGGAGACCCCTGCTATAAAGCATGAACCAAGGCACAAAATCCTATTCCTGGCTGCATGTCTTATCCCTTTAGACAACTGGAAACTGGACAATCATCCAATTTTCATGTAGCACTCTGTTGTGACCCGTAACACTAAAGTTCACTTTCTTTATCACCTCCAGATCCCAACTAAAGATTCACTTCTGTTCCACTACCCTTTTGGTTTTCTCCATTTCAAGCAAGATAATTGCAAAGATCATTACTTAGCATATTTCTAATGCAGTCAACAAGCAGTTCAGCAAAGAACAAGCTGGATTCTGCAAAGGAAGAAAATGTTCTGATAAGACTTTAGCACTGGGCAACATTATTGAGCAATATACAGAGTGACAAAGACAACTGTACATAAACTTCATTGACTTACAAAAGGCATTCAGCAGCATTCACATGGAAAGTGAGTGGTAGATTTTACAAGCTAATGGAATACCACAAGAGTTCATTCACTCTACTCATCAAGAGTTTGTATACCAACTTCACTTGCAGTGTAAGAAAAAGCAACCTTTGGTTTAAAGTGAAGACTGGAGTAAGACAAGGATGTGTGATGTCCACGTTGCTCTTCTGCCTGGTCATTGACTGGGTAGTGCAGTGAACAACTGAAGATGAACCAAGAGGCATCAGATACACATTTAGGACTCTGACTTTGCCAGTGACCACATGCTGCTTTCACACAGGTATTAACACGTGCAGGGTAAGACCAACTCTCTTAACATCTTTCAGTGGCAAGTAGGACTGGAAATCAGTCAAACAGTAACTAAAATCATGACCCTTAATATCTTCAGTCCAGAATGAGTTAAAATCAATGGGGTGGACCTTTCCATAACAGTTTCACAACCCCTGTAAGTCTAGTCAGGAAATGTAAACGAGCAAGCAATGACATCCAGATCAGATTAAACAAAGCAGGAAATTATTTTGGGACACTCAACAATGTTTGGAGGTCATCACAGCATAGCACCTACACCAAAATGAAGCTCAGCACTTTAATATGGCTTAAGGGTCCCCAAGTACAGTCCTGCAGGGCCCCAGTGGCTACAGGTTTTCATTCTAACCCTTTTCTTAATTAGCGACCTGTTTTTGCTGCTAATTAGCTTATTTTGAAATTGATTTTAATTGACTTGTTTTTTAAGATTTGTTCCCCTGAATTTCTTCATAGTTCCTTTGAATTCTTCATTTCTTTCCTTAAATCGCACTCAAACAGAAATGAAATGTGAAGTGAGTGAGCCAACAGAAGACCAACTAAGTCAGGGCCTTCAACTCCAACCATTTTCATTCCAACCAGTTGCTTAATTAAGTACAGAGTCTTGTCGTTAATTAAACTTTAATTCCATGGCTTGTTGCTGCTCTCTTTGTGTAACAGCAGACATTTCCAAAATTGTTGATTTTCTCTTTTCTAAGAGCGCCGTTCAAATGTTTTGGGAAACTAAGCAGATCAACATTCCTGCATAAGCTGTCAATATTCCACACAAAAGGCCCAAGGACTATTATGTGCATCCTTTGGCCAAAAACTGTTTCAAACAGTGTGCCAGGAGAGTATGGCCACCATCCTAAAGAGAAGGTGCATGATAATGGATCATTCATGTCATTGGGGAGGTAGTAGCTCCATCACCTTGACTTGACTCCAGAACGAACACACAAGTGAGCTAAGCCCAAAAATATATGGAGGTAGAACTTACTACCACACTCAATTTTGGGATGCTGGAGAAAATCAGAGATCCCAAACCAAACTGACACAGATCTAGGAAAAACCTGAAGATTAAACCACCATATCTCTCTATTATAAAAGGAAATCCTGGGACGAGACTTTCACAGAGATAATTTCAGGTCCCGCGAGACGAGACTTTTTGACAAGTCCCGTCCACCTCTCAAACATTTACAATCACGCCCACAGTCCAATCACTTCTCACTCGTGTGAATGCTATTGTCAGACACAGTTCCTGCGCTCTCAGCTCCAGGCGGGGTCAGAAATAAAAGACAGAGTAGAAGACAAAGTAGAACGTTGTAAAGAGGTTCGAAAACGGCGCGAAACACATGGAGAGCAGGTTAGAGATAATGAAATTACTAAAATTCGAAAGTCTCTAAAAACTGATCGCATTAGTGCTAACAAATGGAAATTATTACTCAGTTAAATAACAGAACAGGGAAAAGAGATCGAATATAGGGACATATGACAGAAGTACAGTTAGGTCCATAAATATTTGGACAGAGACAACTTTTTCTAATTTTGATTCTGTACATTACCAGAATGAATTTTAGTGCAGACTTTCAGCTTTAATTCAGTGGGGTGAACAAAACGATTGCATAAAAATGTGAGGCAACTAAAGCATTTTTTTAACACAATCCCTTCATTTCAGGGGCTCAAAAGTAATTGGACAAATTAAATAACTGGAAATAAAATGTTCATTTCTAATACTAGGTTGAAAACCCTTTGCTGGCAATGACAGCCTGAAGTCTTGAACTCATGGACATCACCAGATGCTGGGTTTCCTCCTTTTTAATGCTCTGCCAGGCCTTTACTGCAGCGGCTTTCAGTTGCTGTTTGTTTGTGGGCCTTTCTGTCTGAAGTTTAGTCTTCAACAAGTGAAATGGATGCTCAATTGTGTTAAGATCAGGTGACTGACTTGGCCATTCAAGAATTTTCCAGTTCTTTGCGTTAATAAACTCCTGGGTTGCTTTGGCTGTATGTTTTGGGCCATTGTCCATCTGTATCATGAAACGCCGCCCAATCAATTTGACTGTATTTAGCTGGATTTGAGCAGACAGTATGTCTCTGAACACCTCAGAATTCATTCGGCTGCTTCTGTCCTGTGTCACATCATCAATAAACACTAGTGTCCCAGTGCCACTGGCAACCATGCACACCTAAGCCATCACACTGCCTCCACCGTGTTTTACAGATGATGTGGTATGCTTTGGATAATGAGCTGTTCCACGCCTTCTCCATACTTTTTTCTTGCCATCATTCTGGTGAGGTTGATCTTGGTTTCATCTGTCCAAAGAATGTTTTTCCAGAACTGTGCTGGCTTTTTTAGATGTTCTTTAGCAAAGTCCAATCTAGCCTTTCTATTCTTGAGGCTTATGAGTGGCTTGCACCTTGCAGTGCACCCTCTGTATTTACTTTCATGCAGTCTTCTCTTTATGGTAGACTTGGATATCGATATGCCTACCCCCTGGAGAGTGTTGTTCACTTGGTTGGCTGTTGTGAAGGGGTTTCTCTTCACCATGGAAATGATTCTGCGATCATCCACCACTGTTGTCTTCCGTGGACATCCAGGTCTTTTTGCGTTGCTGAGTTCACCAGTGCTTGCATTGTTTCTCAGGATGTATCAAACTGTAGATTTTGCCACTCGTAATATTGTATCAATTTCTCGGATGGGTTTTTTTCTGTTTTCGCAGCTTAAGGATGGCTTCTTTCACCTACATGGAGAGCTCCTTTGACCGCATGTTGTCTGTTCACAGCAAAATCTTCCACATGCAAGCACCACACCTCAAATCAACTCCAGGCCTTTTATCAGCTTAATTGATAATGACATAATGACGGACTTGCCCACACCTGCCCATGAATTAGCCTTTGAGTCAATTGTCCAATTACTTTTGAGCCCCTGAAATGAAGGGATTGTGTTCAAAAAATGCTTTAGCTGTCTCACATTTTTATGCAATCGTTTTGTTCACCCCACTGAATTAAAGCTGAAAGTCTGCACTTCAACTGCATCTGAGTTGTTTCATTTAAAATTCATTGTGGTAATGTACAGAACCAAAATTAGAAAAAAGTTGTCTCTGCCCAAATATTTATGGACCTAACTGTACTGTATGTAGATATTGTTTGGCTTTAAACTTTAAGTCAGAGACTTGTAGATCGTCTGATTTGTGTTGCTGTAAGGGAAAAGTAGTGTTTCTTCCCAATGAAGAGGTGTATCTGCGAGAATTAAAAGATTTGTTGTTTGGTGAACGTGAAATCCACATAAATGAGTGTCAGAGATGCGAAGTGGCTGGCGCTTAGCGCAGGCAGGGGGGTTGGTGAGCGAAGCCCCCTAGTTTATCAAAATATCAAAAATGGTTCTAACTGGCTAAAGAGTGATGCAGATTTGGATATACAGTACCTTTAGGAGTAGGAATAAGAACATTATATCGATTTTCCAAGTTTAAGAAACTACTGTTAACTCCACCAGGACTTGGGAGACCTCAAGAGCTGCCCTAACTGGCAAGGAGCTGCCAGAAGATGGCATTTAGTCAGAGATTGGCATACACATCCTGGGAAAGGCAGAATGTTTTGCAAATGCTGGCCAATGTCGAACTAATAAAAAGTTATGGATTTGACAGAGATAGAATAATATTCTTAACAAATCTTGTACGCCATGTGATTGCTCCATCCACATTTATAAGCCTTGCTCTATCAGCCAAAATGGAAGTTGTTGGTAACGTTACATTTTTTGCCCATGGGAAATGCAATAGCTTAGTAATTTTAATGATTTGGGTATGTCACAGCCTACTATTTCTCAAACTGTGTGAGATAATAAGCAGATTTATACATTTCCCCACAACTCAACGTGAGATAACAATAAAACAAGCTGCATTCATGCAGATAACTGGTTTTCCTTGAGTTGTTGGTGTGACAGTATGCACATAAAGATTGTTTCCCCAATTGTGGATGAACATGCTTATGGGAACTGCAAGCGAGATCACAGTAACAACACACAGCTGGTTATGGATACAACTGTATTGTAGTATCCAGTATATTACCGTAAAGATAGATGGGGCTGGATGGGTAATTTGATAGTGAAATGTCACACAGGTACCCTGAGCTTTTCATTCCACAATTCCCAGGAATATTCATGTTACACCTTACAAACCCAGGAATGTTCAAGAAGGCAAGCGGAGATTCCCATGGCATTGGATTAACTGAGCATTGCAGACAATAAGAGGGAAATATAGAGAAAGACATGGCATGTGACTCTGGAAGACGATTGGGAACACTGGGAGAGTGAACACAACTTCAGAAAGAGCACCAGAGTAGCAGTGGCTAGTTTCAGTAACTGTTATGTTACAAGGTGTTTTATACGGTCTTAACAACAGGAAGGTGATTCTTCTGAAGCATGGCTGTGAATTATTTTTTGTTAAATAAACACGTCTGTTATCAGGCTTAACACTCATTGAGAGTGTCTCAGTATTTCTGTCTTGGTGCTCATTACTGTATTATTCTTGAAGTAGCTGTGAAGTGTCCAGGTCATTGCGTGACTCTAGAGTATGTGTGTGATGGCTGGTGTGGTTTGTCCAAGTGCACATTCTGTGCTATTTATCCTTATTTGCCACAGTGCAGTATGTGAGAAAATGCCGTTAAAGCATCAGGGAGAGTTTTCATTTCTGTGGCACTAAAATCAAATAAGCATTTCCACCTCCCATCTCAGCAACAGTGAAACAATCAGACTGAGACGACTGGCAGCAAAGGAAGGTGGAGAGAGGCAGAAATGACAGACGGGCTGGTGAGGTGAAGCGACCGTGGTGCTATTTTGAAATGTCAACATGAAAATAGCTGATGTGACACAAGCATGTGATGACTTTTGGGGTTTTGTGAAGGATGAGACTACAGAGTGCTGTGGAAATGTTTTATATTAAATGAAGCTTCAGTGGTCATGGACATCTGGCTGGTCCTTCATTGTGTGTTCACCCTCACGACATACATTACGTCTAAAACTGCAACTGAGGTACAAAGAAGACATTAACATGTCTTGGTAAGGAAAAAGTCCATCTTGTTACACAATTTTAAAGTAGTTTGATAAATGTGAATCTACTGGTAGTGTGAACGACATGTTTGTTAGACCACTGAGGGCTTCAAGAACACCAGAAAATATCAAGAGGGTGAGACAAGCAGCAGACGTTCAGCACAATGTTAGTTGGTAGAGTTAAACATTTCAAACTGGACTGTTAACTGAATCATTCAGTAAGATTTATCCTATCACCTGTATAAAGTAAACATAGTGTATAGATTTTTAGGAATAATTTAGCTTTTAATTGAACTAGATAATTAAAGAGTTAAATGGAATCCAGAGTATTTTAAACTATATGGCAATGTCATTTAGAAAAATGTCTTGTTATGGGTGGTGCTCATTTGAAAAACATTTTTAACGGTGTTTAAGACAATGCAAATAAGCTGCATTGATTAGTTAATTTTTTTAAACTTTTTCATTCCTTAACTGCTGCCATGAGCCAAATGATAAAAGTAAGTGACATTTCATATTATGCATTCAAAAAACATCATGTCCTTGTGCTACACCCCAAGAAATTCTTTCTCTCAGCTGTACTAAGCATTTCCACTACAATGATAACAGTTGTTTTAGGTTCGAGCGCCAGGTGCTCTCTGTATGGAGTTTGCATGTTCTTCCCGTGTTCATGTGGGTTTCCCTGGTGCTCCTGTTTCATCCCACAGTCCAAAGACATGCAGGTTAGGTGGATTAGCAGTGCAGCATCAGCCCTAGTCTCTGTGTCTGCATGTGTGTGTCTGAGTGTGTGTGTGTGTGCGAGTGTGTGTGTGCATGTGTCTGCGTGTGTGGGTGTGTGTGTGTCTCTGTGTATGTCTGTGTGTGTGTATCTGTGTGTGTATGTGTCTGCGTGTATGTGTGTGTCTGCGTGTGTCTGTGTGTGTGTGTCTCTGTGTCTGCATGTGTGTGTTTATCCTGAGATGGGATGGCATTCTGTCCAGGGATTGTTCCTGCCTTGCACCCCATAGTTGCTGTGTTTTGTTTTAATTGCTCCACGCTCTGAACAAACATATTTGGAATATGGAAACACAGAGTATTGTTTTAACAATACATTAGTCTCCCTCGTTTCTCTTTTAGTAATATTCATGTGAGAAAATATGCTTGAAAAGAAACAGAAACATTGATTTTTTATTATATGGCCATTTGTCAATTATGTTTTTATGACTCCGTTGCCACTATGATAATAATCCTCTTAGTGGGTCCCACTACGGTACCGATTTTCTAAGTGGGGTCCTCAAATTAAACCGTTTAAGAACCTCTGCTTTAGAGTACTTCATGAGAATGTCACAAACCTTTAATCTGAGTATAATCTGGTCCCTCTGAATATTGTCATTATCGTTTTTTTATTATCTTTGTGATAAAGCCTTAACATCACCATGATTTCCAAGTAAACTACAAACACCTTCATAATGGCCAATTTGAGGTGCTGTTAAATCGTGACCTTATTCACTCTGAAATGTAAACCTCTACTCTTATCCTACTCTGAGGTAAGACAAATTCTTATCCAACTCAAACATGTAGTGCAGTTCCTAGGAATAATCCTGAGATGCTTGATAAACGTGAGCACTGGACTCTAGTGCTGGTAGGCAGCTGTCCTTATCACCTTCCCTGACCCATGCAGCATGACTTTATGACACCGCTTTTATTACCATTTATTCAACCAAGAAAGACTCCTTAATGACAAAACTGGGCATGAGTGAAAGACAGGCTGCTGTTTAAATAGAGACAAAATGGCACAAGGGATGCTGTTGTTAGTGTAATGAAGAAATAAACCATTCAAGAGAAAACCAATGTAGCACAACATTTCTGAAAAACAAAAGTGGTTTCCTACCAGAAAGAAAAAACAGTAATTCAGCAGATTTGCTAGAAGATGTGTCACAACTTCTATAAAAATACACAAGGCACTATGTCCCTTTAAAGATGTCTTTTAAAGAAGAGAAACCAAAACTTGATCTGGACACCCTGAGCTCATTGCTGATTTTAGTTAAGCTCCCTGTTTAATCAGCCTGCCTCCTTTTTCTCTGTCTGTTGTTATATTATCGTGATATTCTCCTCTATTTACCCTTTACCTAGGAGTAAGTCTACTCATCAGATTCGTTACCAGGTTGGTTTACTGTTGCACCTTAAGATTATCACACACACTTACATAGATATACGCATACACACAGAAAGTCAACAGTGCCCTGCGAATGACAAACACACGGCTGGTTAACCTCAGGCACTTTAAACCACACAAGTGTCTTATGAATAGCACAAGTTGTCCCTCTCCTAGGACTTCATGAGACTTACATACACACAGACCCTAACCACGACAGTGCCCTATGAATGACACACACAGCTGGTTAACCTCTGGCACATTAAACCACACAAGTGCCTTAGGAATAACACAGCCTGTCACTCTCTCAGCACGAACAACATACGATGTTTTAAAGATATTTCAGACCTAAATATTACTTTTTGGTCTACAAGAATACATTTAAACATACAAAGGATCAGCATCCTTGACTATATGCCATTTATCAGCCAAGAGTGCCTTACTTTATGAACTGTTCCCTACTATTGGGTGGAGCTCTCACCCTCAGCCCTTAATAAACCTCGCAGCACAGAGGCAATGGCAAATCTCCGGCTGCACCAGGTGCTCAAAGAAATCTACCTTATTACTTCGATCACTCTAAACATTAAGGCAAAGCATAGAAAGCTAAAAGCAGCATGGTATTTATTACAGGAATAATAATACCAGTAGAAGAAATAATAGAAAATAGAACTGATAGTAAAGTCTGGCTATATATAATCTTTAGAAAAAGCTTCTACAGATGACAAGGATGAATATCACAGGTGGCTTGTGATCTAGTTGTTCATTATATACTTTTCTGAAGATCAGATGGAAACGGCTGCACGTTGCCGGTACCCTCTTCTGATGTTGCTCTGTTCCCTTCTCCTGACGTCTTCTTCTCTTCTTCTTCCTTCCTCCTATGTTGCTCTTCAGACAAGGCATATTTATTATAAAATTCTACCGGGGGATTTTGCAAGATGTGGTTGTTAGATATTCTGATTGGCTGGCTGTCAATATGATGAATGAATTCACTGTCCATTTTCCCAAACAATAAAACTTTCTTTGATGTTGCCTGAGGTATTGGCATGTCTTCCTTTCCCAGGCTGTAAAATAATTAGATGTCCATCCTTTCTCAGATTATAAAGTAATTGATAGCCTGAGCCATTGCCATGTCTTCCTCTTTTACTTGAACAGCTGTTTTAAAAGTGAGGTATAACTGGGAAGAAGATATGTTTTCATTTGTCCTGAATGTAGTTCATTTGTTGTCTTGAGCTAAATAAATTGAAAATATAAACCAAAATGTATTGATTCTGTACCCCACAACAGTTGTATTTTTTAAAGAGTGCTAACATGTGTGGAACATAAGTGACTGGCAGAATTAAAAAAATAGCTGAGGTGCCACCCCATGTAATTGTGAGCAACAAGAAAAACCTGACAGCCAAATAAACAGTTGCTTGATGATGCAAGCATCAAAATGGCAGCAAAGGAACATTAGCCCGAGATGGCCCTGTGAAAAGTGTCTGTCTGTCGAGCTCCGTCCTGTAGCAGAGTTGGGTCAAGACTGAGACACCTCATTCTGGGAATGGCTGCCTCTATAAGACTCGGACTGGAAAGGACAGAACATCTCAGAGCACTGATGGTGGTGCCACTCGCCTTATTGGGGTTTCTTCTGTTAGCAGCTGTTAGCAACAGCTCCCCCTCTTGTCCTGGAGTGGTATTGCATACTTGATCTGAGCCAATAAGGTGATCCACAGACACTCATGCATGACATGGCCCACCCTTAATCTGGCTTCCGAAGGGTGGGCAGACCTCACTGTGAGGCCATGGAACCAAAGGAAAGCATCAGCATTAACATGTAAGGACCCATGTCTGTGCTGAACAGTGAATTTATAGGGCTATAGTATGAGGAGCCACCTGGTGACTCAGGGGTTGGTGTTTTTGTGGGAGCACAGCCACTGGAGGCGGGCCGTGATCCATCACCAGAGTAAGCATGCATCCTAAGATGTAGTACAGCAGCTGGGAAATCACCCATTTGATGGCCAGGGCTTCATGCTCAGTCATCATATATCTTGTCTCCCGGTCCAACAGTTTCTGGCTAAGGTATCTGACAAGGTGTTAAGCTCCTTTAACAACCTGGCTTAGTACGGCACCCAGGCCGGTATCGGAGGCTTTGGTCTGGAGGATAAAAATGAGTGAGAAGTCAGGGCAAATCAAAATGGAACCAGACATTAAGGCTGTTTCAGAATAATATTTTGCTATTTTGGACTCCATGCCAACTTTTTGTGATATTTGTTAAAGGTGCAGCCCTCTCGGAGAACTGGGGTACAAACTTCTGATAATAACCTGTGAGCCCCAGGAAGGCTTGTAATTGCTTTTTGTCTGCAGTTGGAGCCAGTGGAATGGTAGCAACTTTGGACTGCTAGGGCTTGATGCATCCACCACCCACCATGTAGCCCTAGATACTTAGCCTTGGTCAACCCAAAATAACACCTTTTGAGGTTGATCTGTGAACAGATGGTGTGGAGAAGGGCCCAGACATGCTGTCGGTGGTCCTCCCAGATGCAGGAATAGATGACCATATTGTCCAGATAGGCTGCACTTGTGATTTCCCATTGGGATTAATAAAGTATCTATCTATCTATCTATCTATCTATTGGCATTATGGGACTGTAGCCGTCTGTCCACCAGATGAGGGAAGGTGGCCTGAGCTTCGTGCAGCCCAAAGGGTAAGATACAGTACTGCTAATGGCCTCTAGTGGTACTGAACATGGTGTTTTCTTTTGCTGTGTCTTGACAGGCACGGGAAGGTCATTCTGCTCCCGGCATGGGATAATCATGAAAGTGGGAGACTTTATTAAGTCAATGGAAGTCATTGCAAAAGTGGCAGCTTTTGTTGAGCTTAGATATGAGTACAAACAGGCTGTTCCAGGGGCTGTGGCTCTCTTCAGTAGCCCCAAGATCCAGAATATGAGCTTGACTTCAGCCTTCTTGGCTTCTGGCAGTCGATAAGGGTGTTCTCTGACTCAACCCCTGACTGGGTAACAATATTGTGGGCAATTAGGCTTTTTCATCTCTGTAATCGACATGGACAAGCACATATCTGTGGCTCTGTGCTGAGAGAACATTGATAATCAGCATGGGGATAAGAGGTGCTCTGTCCCGCTGCTGTAATTGAACTAATTGGCCCTCCAGACAGGACCTGCAAAACTGATGCAGTGATCCGCTCTAACGTTTTTTAGTATCGAAATGAGCCCCCAACATGTGGGCATGAGCTAATTAGGCTAGGCTCCTAGACTTGCCCTGATAATCCATCACTTGATACAGCAGATAATTATCTAGTTTCCAGTAGGTTGCCACTGCATTTCTTGCAAACTTCTGTGATTTGATGATCCCCTGTTTACGTTTAAAAGAGACAGGCGGGGAACAAAAGCAAAGCTGCAGAGAGGCAATGTGAATTGGTGTGGTGACATCTAATGTTCTGAATTGGGAGATGGGAGCATCTCCAGCACTGCTGCTGTATCAGCGTCCATTCCTGTAACCTCGGTCAGACTGGATAGTCATGTCCTTATCTGCTCGTTTGCATGGTGGGGTATCACCTTGTAAAGCTTGGTTTTCATCCATAGCTAGGCACAGTTGTCTGTTTAGGTGCAGTCTGTCCCATCTGCCTTTGCTTGGAGGCCAATCATGACCTACTATCATGGCAAGTAGGGGGTGTAGCATTACCACCACTCATAATTGCAAGAGCACACTGTGTGCCCAGAGCCAAGAGAAGGTGGCATAGTAAGAATGAGCTTCACTTTGTACACGTAAGACTGGTCTTTTTGCCATCCAAGTGCTGCGGTGGGACATATTGGCCAGCAACAATGGTGGGATTGCTGCCAGAACTGAAGAGAGCGTGGAGCTGCACCTGTAAAAAGAGCTGTGAGAGGGTGAGGTGCAGCCACACGACAGTACCTGTTCACCTGCGTCCATCTGCAGTCCATAGAATGAGCAAGCAACTGGATAATAGACATGGGAATTATGCAACACCAGTAATGTAAGATTTCCATCCATCCATTGTCCAACCCGCTGAATCCGAACACAGGGTCACGGGGGTCTGCTGGAGCCAATCCCAGCCAACACAGGGCACAAGGCAGGAACCAATCCTGGGCAGGGTGCCAACCCACCGCAGAATGTAAGATTTGTTTTTTCTTTTTTCCAAGGACGTTTTTCACGTTGTTTGCCGTTGCACAGCACTGATCATCACTGAGTTCTGTTATGTCAGAAATTTCTTTCTGTCCATTCTGCATGAAAACATGAGATTAAAAATTTTTCTCAGCCACCACTACAAAGCACATGGGTTAAATTACATATAAAAATATATTTTTTTGGTGGAGTTTTCCTTTAAAGAAGCAGAAGCTAAAAGGTGCTTGCAAGGAGATTTGTGTTAGGATGTTTATTTTTGCTTTATTATTAGCTTTGCATGTTGGATTTGGCCATTTGATTCCCTTTCTCTCTCATAGAATTTTGACTTCTGACCTGTTTGTTGACTAAGACTTCATTCACCTCCCGGTCTGTCCTCCTCTCCTGAACACCCTGCCGTGCCCGTGTTTTGAATCATCTGGTTTACACCAAATCAGACCAAGTCCTTGCGTGTTTATGCAAGGCTGGGCTCTTCAAGCTACTCTAGTGGCTTATCATAAGAACTCATTTTGGTGTATGTGAGGAACATTTTTTATCAATTATGTGATGACTAACACAGAACTGTACTATTCTTCTCACCGTGATGTGTATCATAATACGTTTGTAGTACGGACTGCCTAAACAGAGTTTAAAGGAAAAAGCTGGTCATGTAATTATAAACTAAAACTGGAGAAGAATGCTGAAATGTACAGCATGTTTTTCCCGTATTTGTCAGTGCATAAAAGTACTTGTGCATTATGAGACACCAGTAATAGCGCCCTGCACGTTATACACTTGACTTGAGCATTCCTAGTTTTCATTTCTTCCTCTGTACATTTAGCATTCGTTTGCTCAGAGGTTGACGCGCTTGCTGCTTCCTGAGCAGCTCTGCTTTTCTCTGTCCTAGCGGCCCGCTTCTTCTCGTCTTTCGTCGGTATTTTTTTACGTTAAAACTGATTAAGTCAGTGTTTGTGTTGCAATTACTTAGTACGTTTTTTCTTAATTGTTCACTTAATCTGGCACTAAGTCTTCAATCTGCCTCAAGAATGATTTAAGATATGAAGAGGTAGTGGAAGTGACGGTGAAGGTGGTAGGGATGACGCCTGTACGCGTGCACTGCACGGCCGCCCTACTGGCCGCTGCCGAGAGTTGATTCTACAATAAAATAAAATAAAAATAAAATGAGGAATGACCTTGGAGGTCAATCATCACCCTGAAAGCGGATAGTAGATGTCACAAAGTATATGTGTACCAAATTTCAGGTCAATAGTTCAAACAGCTGCGGTGGGCAGGCGCCCTGCCCGGGGTTTGTTTCCTGCCTCGCGCCCTGTGTTGGCTGGGATTGGCTCCATCAGACCCCCGTGACCCTGTAGTTCGGTAATAGCGGGTTGGATAATGGATGGATGGATAGTTCAAATGGTTTGCGAGCTACAGGTGATTTAAAATCCTGGACAGACAAACGGACAGCCACGGTAGCATATTATATATAAAGATTGCCCCTCCTTAGATCAAAGACATGCTGTTTGATTGACTGCAAGCATTTAGGATTTTCACTGTACTCTGTACACTAGACAGTCCTCCATTCATGTTTATCTGGACACTGGAGAGTGGGGACGTGCTGCACATTGGTCAGACATGTAATTAAGTATTTTACTGTACTCTGCGTATGTCACTGTGCTGCTACTACTACAACTACCCTAGACGGGGCACCATCACCACACAAGTACTCACTCACAGGCCCAATCTAGAAACCACCAATTTAGCTATCTATAAGATCTGCGAGGAAACCCAGAATAGCACAGATAGTTGGACAATGTGCAGTTCTACACGGGCAGCAAACAGGGGCTTGACTGGTCCTGTGCCACCCAAAACAGAAAAAAGTGGAGTGTATCAATATGTTTAAAAAATTGTGCATCTTGTCCATCCATTCACCCAATTTCTGTTGCTTATTCAGGTCTGGGTTGCTGAGGCAGCAGTCTAAGCAAAGACTCCCTGACATCCCCTTTTTCTGCTGTCTCTTCTGGGCTGCCTGGAACAGCCTGTCCTGGGTCAGCCTTGAGGTCCCCTCCAGGTTGGGCATGTCGGAAACTGCTTCCCAGGGCGACGTCCAGGAGACATCCTTATCAGAAGCCCAAACAACCTCAACTGGCTCCTTTCAATGTGGAGGAGCTTTGAGCTTCTCCCGAATGTCTGTGCTTCTCACCAGGTCTCTAAGGCTGAGCGCAGACACCCTGCGAGGGAAACTCATTTCTGTCACTCTACTTCTTTCAGTCACTACACATAGCTCCTGACCATAGGTGAGGGTAGGAACGTAGATTTACCAGTTAATCAAGAGCTTCGACTTTCAGTTTAGCTCTATCTTCACCACAAGTGAACCCATCACTGCGTTTGCCACTCTGATCCTCCCGTTGATTTCCCTCATGAACAAGATCTTGAGATACTTAAACTCCTCTGCTTGAGGCAGCACTCCATCCCCAAATCAAAGAGGGCATTCCACTCTTTTCTGGCTGAGAACCATAACTTCAGATTTGGAAGTGCTCATCCTCATCCTGGCTGCTTCACATTCAGCTGCAAACCACCCCAGTGCATGTCCAAGGTCACAGCCCAAGGAAGCTAGCAGGACCGCATCATCTACAAAAAGCTGAGAAGCAATCCTGAAGCCACCAATGTGGACACCTGACACTCCTTGCACCTAGAAATTCTGTTAATAAAAATGAAGGACATGTCCTACTGTGACAGACTTGGAGAATTAAATTTATCTCAAACAGAACAGACTGCATGAGGACCTATTCCAGCACTTCAAAATTCTCAAAGGTTTTGATAAAGCAGATCCAGATGAGTTCTTTCAAGCTAATAGTGAATCATGTACTTGAGGACTCCACTCAAAATTAAGGAGAAGTGCATTGAAGACTTTATGCAAAGAGTTGTGGGAATCTGGAACAAACTACTGGGCCATGTAGTTAAAGCAGAAACCCTGGCAAACTTTAAGAAGGTCTGGTGGAGATATTGGGACAGCTGAGCTATTAGCTAAACAAGCAGACTTGATGGACTGAATGGTCTCCTCTCGTTTATGAAATTTCTTATTTTCTTATGTTCTAAGAAGAAGACATTAAAAAGTAAAATTAGACCATCAATTCATGAATCTCCCTCTTAAAACTGCGGCGAGCCAAAGTCTATCCTGGATGTGCAGGTGCAAAGCAGGAACCATCTCTGAAAGAAAGATGACCTTGTTTGAAAATATGAAGACCTAAGTGGCCAGATGTGTTGAAGAGCACACTCATGCACAACTCTTTTCCATCCATCCATCCATCCATTGTCTCCCGCTTATCCGAGGTCGGGTCGCGGGGGCAGCAGCTTGAGCAGAGATGCCCAGACTTCCCTCTCCCCGGCCACTTCTTCTAGCTCTTCCGGGATAATCCCAAGGCGTTCCCAGGCCAGTTGAGAGACATAGTCCCTCCAACGTGTCCTGGGTCTTCCCCGGGGCCTCCTCCCGGTTAGACGTGCCCGGAACACCTCACCAGGGAGGCGTCCAGGAGGCATCCTGATCAGATGCCCGAGCCACCTCATCTGACTCCTCTCGATGCGGAGGAGCAGCGGCTCTACTCTGAGCCCCTCCTGGATGACTGAGCTTCTCACCCTATCTTTAAGGGAAAGCCCAGACACCCTGCGGAGGAAACTCATTTCAGCCGCTTGTATTCGCGATCTCGTTCTTTTGGTCACTACCCATGGCTCATGACCATAGGTGAGGGTAGGAACATAGATCGACTGGTAAATTGAGAGCTTCGCCTTGCGGCTCAGCTCCTTTTTCACCATGACAGACCGATGCAGCGCCCACATGACTGCGGATGCCGCACCGATCCGCCTGTCGATCTCACGCTCCATTCTTCCCTCACTCGTGAACAAGACCCCGAGATACCTGAACTCCTCCACTTGGGGCAGGATCTCGCTACCAACCCTGAGAGGGCACTCCACCCTTTTCCGGCTGAGGACCATGGTCTCGGATTTGGAGGTGCTGATTCCCATCCCAGCTGCTTCACACTCAGCTGCGAACCGATCCAGAGAAAGCTGAAGATCACGGCCTGATGAAGCAAACAGGACAACATCATCTGCAAAAAGCAGTGACCCAATCCTGAGCCCACCAAACCGGACCCCCTCAACGCCCTGGCTGCGCCTAGAAATTCTGTCCATAAAAGTTATGAACAGAATCGGTGACAAAGGGCAGCCCTGGCGGAGTCCAACTCTCACTGGAAACGGGTTCGACTTACTGCCGGCAATGCGGACCAAGCTCTGGCACCGATCGTACAGGGACCGAACAGCCCTTATCAGGGGGGGCCGGTACCCCATACTCTCGGAGTACCCCCCACAGGATTCCCCGAGGGACACGGTCGAATGCCTTTTCCAAGTCCACAAAACACATGTAGACTGGTTGGGCAAACTCCCATGCACCCTCCAGGACCCTGCTAAGGGTATAGAGCTGGTCCACTGTTCCGCGACCAGGACGAAAACCACACTGTTCCTCCTGAATCCGAGGCTCGACTATCCGATGGACCCTCCTCTCCAGGACCCCTGAATAGACTTTTCCAGGGAGGCTGAGGAGTGTGATCCCTCTGTAGTTGGAACACACCCTCCGATCCCCCTTCTTAAAGAGGGGGACTACCACCCCGGTCTGCCAATCCAGAGGCACTGTCCCTGATGTCCATGCGATGTTGCAGAGGCGTATCAACCAAGACAGTCCTACAACATCCAGAGCCTTGAGGAACTCCGGGCGTATCTCATCCACCCCCGGGGCCCTGCCACCAAGAAGTTTTTTGACCACCTCGGTGACCTCAGTCCCAGAGATGGGGGAGCCCACCTCTGAGTCCCCAGGCTCTGCTTCCTCATTGGAAGGCATGTTAATGGGATTGAGGAGGTCTTCGAAGTACTCCCCCCACAGACCCACAACGTCCCGAGTCGAGGTCAGCAGCGCACCATCCCCACCATATACAGTGTTGACACTGCACTGCTTCCCCTTCCTGAGACGCCGGATGGTGGACCAGAATCTCCTCGAAGCCGTCCGAAAGTCGTTCTCCATGGCCTCCCCAAACTCCTCCCACGCCCGAGTTTTTGCCTTAGCAACCACCAAAGCCGCATTCCACTTGGCCTGCCGGTACCTATCAGCTGCCTCCAGGGTCACACAGGACAAAAGGGACCGGTAGGACTCCTTCTTCAGCTTGACGGCATCCTTCACCGCCGGTGTCCACCAACGGGTTCGGGGATTGCTGCCACGACAGGCACCGACCACCTTACGGCCACAGCTCCGGTCAGCTGCCTCAACAATAGAGGCACGGAACATGGCCCATTCGGACTCAATGTCCCCCACCTCCCTCGGGATGTGGTCGAAGTTCTGCCGGAGGTGGGAGTTGAAGCTACTTCTGACAGGGGGCTCTGCCAGACGTTCCCAGCAGACCCTCACAACACGTTTGGGCCTACCACGCCTGACCAGCATCCTCCCCCACCATCGAAGCCAACTCACCACCAGGTGGTGATCAGTTGACAGCTCCGCCCCTCTCTTCACCCAAGTGTCCAAGACATGTGGCCGCAAGTCCGACGACACGACCACAAAGTCGATCATCGAACTGAGGCCTAGGGTGTCCTGGTGCCAAGTGCACATATGAACACCCCTATGCTTGAACATGGTGTTCGTTATGGACAATCCGTGACGAGCACAGAAGTCCAATAACAAAACACCGCTCGAGTTCAGATCGGGGGGGGCCATTCCTCCCAGTCATGCCCTTCCAGGTCTCACTGTCATTGCCCACGTGAGCATTGAAGTCTCCCAGCAGAACGAGGGAGTCCCCAGAAGGTATGCCCTCTAGCACCCCCTCCAGGGACTCCAAAAAGGGTGGGTACTCTGAACTGCTGTTTGGTGCATATGTACAAACAACAGTTAGGACCCGTCCCCCAACCCGAAGGCGAAGGGAGGCTACCCTCTCATCCACTGGGGTAAACCCCAATGTACAGGCTCCAAGTCGGGGGGCAATAAGTATACCCACACCCGCTCGGCGCCTCTCACCGGGGGTAACTCCAGAGTGGTACAGAGTCCAGCCCCTCTCAAGGAGATTGGTTCCAGAGTCCAAGCTGTGCATCGAGGTGAGTCCGACTATATCTAGCCAGAACTGCTCAACTTCGCGCACAGGCTCAGGCTCCTTCCCCTTCAGAGAAGTGACATTCCACGTCCCAAGAGCCAGCTTCTGTATCCGAGGAGATTGACCGCCAAGGTCCCCGCTTTCGGCCACCACCCAACTCACACTGCACCCGACCTCCTTGGCCCCTCCCATAGGTGGTGAGCCCATGGGAAGGGGGACCCACGTTGCCTCTTCGGGCAACTCTTTTACACGGGGGAATTTTTCAGAGTCTCCAATTAGCCTAACCTGAACATCTATGGCATCTGAAAGGAAATCTGGGAGTTCTTGGAGAGACTTCATATGGAAAACGGATGGGAATGATGCAAACATTTTAAAGGTGGTGACAGAGCAGGTATTTGAGCCCAGTTTCGTTCACTTGTGAGAATGCAGCTCTAACTGTTGTGCCCCTGTGCCTCTCTCATTAGTTACAATTCAACTTCATTTTGAAAGCAATCACATTTGAAATAGGAAGGCTCATAAGGCCAGCTAATTCACTCCATGTATATAATTTCTAGCAACCTATAAATCCTAAATGAAGTTTATTTTTTAGTAAAAGTGAAGAGTCTTTTAAAATTCCAGTTTAATTTTTTCTCAGTTTATCATGGGTTGTTTAAGCTTATAATGTGCGCTCTTCTTTCCTGATATGAAGCTGCTTGCCCTTCTCTCAGCGCTGGTTATTAAAACAAAGGATGCTGAAGATGCTACTAAGTGCTACGTCTCATAATTTCTACCGTCAAAACCTCACCGTGGGGTCGCCATACAACAGACACGTGTGCCAGTAATTTCATGAACACAGTATCAGCTTACACAAGCAGCTGCTATGTCTGTCACTACTATGTAAAATATGTGCTCCACCCAGGCCTGCCATACTGTAAGCCTTACTAGTTTGTGGAAGAAAGAAATCCTCTAGTAACAATAATAAAACTCCGTGAGAACAAAAAACAGGTTCAAGGAGTTCATTTAAAGGCAGAAACTAGGCCTGAGGGGCACAGTCATGAGTAATGGCACAGTACAAAAATGTATCAAGAGATCAGTCTGACATCACGTCATTTGTTACAGACGTTAGTTCTTTTTTGTTTAATAAAGTGCTTAGTGACTGCTACTTGATTAAAATGGGACTGATTGAAACTGCCATTCAACTTTTTTGCTTGATATCTTGCCGTTAGAGCCAAAAATATTGACAAAGGAAAAATCAGAACACAGCATAATATGAACATCAACCATCACCACAGCATTACTGTCCATGCAACAGCACCAAAGACAAAACAATGCAATGTAAACAAGACCAATACATGAATGCATAAGCAGTGTTGAAGAATAGAGAATAGTAGAATATCATTCATTCTTGCACCAAATTTCTTTTGGTCCTTACAATGAAAGTTGGCATCCTCTATTATGGGGCTTTCAGAACTTTTGATTGACCACTGTTTAAATGGCCAGTGAACCTCATTCAGAGTGTCCTGTGACGTTTGTCCAGTGGTACAGTCCTTTCTTAACAGTCTCATCCCATTTCCTAACTCGACAGGTGAATACTGTAATAAGAGCAATCGTAAGATCATAAACCTTTATGTC